>NW_016107436.1:462419-466568 GCF_001604975.1 Cebus imitator
AAAAAAAAAAAAAAAAGCCTCCACCCCCACAAAAAGAGAGAAAATAACAAGTGTTAGCAAGAACGTGGAGAAACTGAAACGCTTGTGCACTATTGGTGGGACTGCAAAATGGGGCAGCTGCTATGGAAATAGTGTGGCAGTTCCTCAAAAAATTAAAAATAGAATACCATATGATCCAGCACTACCATTTCTGGGTATATATCCAAAAGAATTGAAAGCAGGACCTCAAAGAGATATTTGTACACTCATGTTCACAGCAGAATTCTTCACCGTAAGAAAAGGTGGAAGCAACCTAAATGTCCATCAACAGATGAATGGATAAATGAGACATGGTATATACATACCACAGAGTATTATTCAGTCTTAAAAAGGAAGGAAACGCTGACACATGCTACAGCATGGATGAACTCTGAGGACATTATGCTAAAATAAGCCAGTCACAAAAAGAAAAATACTGTATGATTTCACTTTATGTAAAGTATCAACAGTAGTCAAACTCATAGAAACAAAAAGTAAAATGGTGGTTCCCAGGGTCTGGGAAGAAACGAAAATGGGGAGTTGGGTTCTTTGTTTCTTTATTTGGAGGCAGAGTTTTGCTTTGTTGCCCAGGCTGGAGTGCAATGGCACGATCTCAGCTCATTGCAACCTCCGCCGCCCCGGGTTCAAGTGATTCTCTTGCCTCAGTCTCCTGAGTAGCTGCGATTACAGCCATGTGCCACCACGCCTGGCTAATTTTGTATTTTTAGTAAAGACGGGGTTTCTCCATGTTGGTCAGGCTGGTCTTGAACTCCCAATCTCAGGTGATCCACCCAGCTTGGCCTCCCAAAGTGCTGGGATTACAGGTGTGAGCCACGGCGCCCAACCGAAAATGGGGAGTTTTTAAATGGGTATAGAGTTTCAGTTTTGCAAGATGAAAAGGTTTGGGACATTAGTCACAACAATGTGAATATACTTATTAATGTTATTGGACTGTACACTTAAAAATGGTTAAGATGATAAATCTTGTTATATATATTTTATCACAAACATTTTTTAAAGCAAAAAAAGCAATCCGTTTTTAAAAAGTAACGCTTTAGGAATAGGGGCTGTTAGGTAGTATGGAAAAAGACCACTTTTTTCATTTCTTATTTGTCAATATTAGGAAAAAAACTTATATAAACTAATGCAATTTTTAAAATCCTTTCCAAAATCCAGCTTTTACTGTTACCTCTCTGTGTCCTCTCCTAGATCTTCAGCTTCTTTGGACCAAGGCATACCACTATCTTCTTTTTTACTGTCAGTTTCTTGTTCTTCTAAGTGCCTTTGATCTAAAAACAGTTGAAAGAATTAACTTTATTAGAACAAAAAAAAGTTTGAGAAAAGTTGCGTTAAAATAGAGTGCAAAAATTAAGGCCAATCAGTGGTCCCTGAAGTATGCAACACATTAGCTCTCCTCTTCCCATGAAAGCAGAGGGCCAGGTGGCAGTCTGCAGGCCACCTGTATTTGCAGCAGCTGCTTCTGGGGTCTTGGGAGATTTTCAGTGCCAGGTGAAGCTACAGGAAACCTTGCTTGTGCCAAGGCTCAAAGGAGACAGAGGAGGCAGAAGAAAGAAAGGGCACATAAAAGAGGAAGTAAGCAACCATGAAAACAAATTGCACAAATTTACTTTGGGGACCATCTTGTTCTCACTTGTTAGAAGTTTCTAAGTTGGAGCTCCAAGAAAGGAATTTGGGTGGGGAAGGGATGTATCCTTTAATGTATGCCAAGCATTTTACATATGCTATCTCATTCCATCCGGCCAGCAGTCCTATAAAGGGAAGAGGACTAACATTTGCTAATATTTGAAAATGTTAGTACTTGTACATGGCTCTGTACATGGAGCTAATACGTACTTCATGAGATAGAACTTATTATCCCCATTTTACAGATTAAGACGACTAAGGCTCAGAAAGAGTAAAACAGCTTGTCATACAAATAACTATAAAGTCAGAATTGAGGTGGAGTTGTGCCTGACCTCAAGGTCACACTTCCCTATATGTAGCACTGTGTTGCCAAGAACAGCATTACCATAACATGATGAAAAAGATCTAGGTAGTTCACTTACCATTTGCAGTGACTCCTGCATCGCTTGCTGTGTTCTCATGCGACACTGTGGATGAGCTCTGCTGCTGCTTCAAGAGCTCTGTCACAACACAAAAGCCAAAGGAAACTTATTTCCTCCTTTGGATGTCCTGCTGTTCTCTAGAGCAGTGGTTCTCGAAGGGTGATGCTTGGACTAGCCGCATTAACATAACCTGGGAACTTGTTGGGAATGCAAATTCTCAGGCCTCATCTCAGACCTACTTAATCAGAAACTCTGGGGGTCTAGCAATGTGTGTTTTAACTAGCCCTTCAGGTGATTCTGATGCCTGCTAAAATTTGAGAACCACTGCTTTAGGGCATTCCAGGTTTGAAAGGAATTCTTCAAGTATGACAAAATCCCACACAACACTCAAAATAGAAATGATGATAATCATACATAACACTTGCAGAACCCTAGGTGTCAGGTTCTGTTTCTAAGCACTTGCATACATTAATTCAAAATTAATGTTCACAATTAATCTTCACAACAACCTTCTGATTAGATGCATTCTCCGAGGGTGAGGGGCTGGTTGGCCAGGCTGTCAAGAAAAGAGCAGTCAGATCTTTCCTAGTGAAACAGTGCACCTGCCCCCCAGTGTTTCCATAACCGTGTAACATTTACTTTCAGCATCAGACCAGCTGGACAGGGTCAGTCAATCAGCTGCAAATAAAATTTGTTTAGTACTGCTCAGTCTCTGCCTGCAAATTCTAGTCTTATTAGGTTTTGTGCCACTGACTTCCCTGTTTTTAGAAAGGGGATTTATTCACAATTCCAATACCTTTAATACCTACAGCTAATGGCAAACTGAAAGTACAGGTGTCTTGGCCTGGGCAGCTGGACCTCAGGCCTCCAAGGAATGGCTGGTTTGTTCTGAAAGCAGATAAGAACTTCCTTTCATAAAAGAAATTCATCACAATAAACCACTTGTATGTTATTTCCTCTTAGATTCATTAACATAAGTCCTTTACATAACAAAATGACAACTGATACAAGCCAATCATCCTGGTCAGGCTGTGGCTCATTTTATTGGAAAACTGCCCCTTCTTCCTATATTCAACCAGGCCTTCACAGGGCCTTTTATACTAGTGTTCATACTTGAGACAAAGACACCATATTGTGGTCAGTGAAGAAACTAACAGGGCCAAGAAGTATATTCTGTATTGAACATCTCTTACCAATTTCATCAAGTAGCTCCTGAGATGGTGGTGGTAGCTCATCAATGTGATGCTGTGAGATGGCTTCTACTAGTTCTTAAAAAAGATAAACAGGAAAATGACTTAACACCTTCCTGGACATGAACTGAATTTTCCTAGGATGTCAGATAGACCTGACTGAGGATTTCTCTCAATGATGAAACAAAATAAGGAAGAAGGAAGCCTCTTATGTAATAGTCCCAGTAGAGAGCTCCTAACATTTAATGGCCTTTACTCCCCTCTTTTACCCCAATCCCTTTCCTTTCCTACATCAGCCCTTACCCCAATAGTGCTTGATCTATGCCCCTCCCTTCCTAAGGATTTTGAAGGAGTTAAGTTACAAATTCTTACTAAGTGGCTCAATCTGGACCAGGGCTGCTGGAAGAATACAGAGGTTCTGGGCCAACCAGAATGAACAAAAGCACAAAGTAGAAGGCCTTTAACTAAATATTATCAGGCCAGGGGATTTAGGGGCAGCCATACTTTGGGTCTTGCCCCAAGTGCTTAATTATAACATTAACCAAAATACCTCAACATAATTCACAACTTCCTATCCTATCCCCCTGAGGGAAATTCCAAGAGTTATACCAAAGACAGAAGACATTTAAGTAATAAAGGTAATATGCCTTAAGACTGCTAATATTCTCAGATCTTGCGATTTGGAAACTGTCTTCTAAGAATCTATCCTAAGGAAATGATTAGAGGTACAGATAAAAATTTATGTACAAAGAGCAAACATTCAAAAACGATATAAATCTTAAACATAAGAAAATGGTTAGCTGGGCATGGTGGCTCATGCCTGTAAATCCAGCACTTTGGGAGGGCAAGGTGGGCGGATCACCTGAGGTCGGGAG
>NW_016107436.1:466808-469344 GCF_001604975.1 Cebus imitator
AAAAAAAAAAAGAAAAGAAAATGGTTAAGCAATATGAAGAATAGACTATTACATAGCTACTACATATATTTATGAATAATTTTAATGACAAGGGAAAAGCCTCAAAATATATCAAGGGAATAAAGCAGTCCAGAACTGATACACAATATGATCTCACTATGCTAAAATGTATTATTATACATTTATAAAAATATTTTTTTAATATGCAAAAAAATAGTACATGAGGTTAAAAAAGTGCGGTCACTTTCTTTTTTAAGCTTTTATTTATTCTCCAAGGTTTCTACAATGAGTGCGCTTTACTTTTATAATCAAGGGGAAAGCAGCATTTCTGTCTGAACCTAACATGGCATCAAAGATTGACAAGCATCAATTCAAGCCTCCTTAAACTTCTATTTTGATATTAAACAAAGGGTACCTTTAGGCAGGCTCCTTCTCTGGGTGGCATGGGGTAGTGATGCGTCACATGCCTTAGCAAGCCTGGAGGATCCAGACCCAGTAAATGAAGACAATCTTTTCTATAAGAGATAAACATGGTAACTGTCATGTGTGTTGAGCTAAACACGCATATGCAGCTCAGTCATTTCCAACTGTTTTGTTGATTAAGTCACGAAAAGCTCACTCACATGTCCCCTCCTCTGGGAAGCCTTTTTTTTTTTTTTTGATATGGAGTCTCACTCTGTTGCCCAGGCTGGAGTGCAGTGGCACAATCTAGGCTCACTGCAACCTCCACCTCCCAGGTTCATGCAATTCTCCAAGAAGCTGGGATTACAGGCATGCACCACCACTCCCAGCTAAATTTTTTTTTTTTTTTTTTTGTATTTTTAGTAGAGACAGGGTTTTACCATGTTGGGCAGGCTGGTCTTGAACTCCTGACCTCAAATGATCCACTTCAGCCTCCCAAAGTGCTGGGATTACAGGTGTGAGCCACTGCATCCAGCCTGGGAAGCTTCTTATCCCTGACTGCCTCCTCAGCACTCAGTACTTATCGCTGTGTTACATCAGGCCTGTCTTTCTCACTAGGCAGTGAGCTCCTATGAGGCAGGGATTATGTCTTTCTTATTCACACATGGATGCCTCAAAGAGGGCCTGACATGGTGCCTGGCACTTAGAATTTGCCCAATTAACAGTTTGTTAAATGAACACATACTTCATTTCCCTACTGCAGAGTGAGAACTTTTTTGGGGCCAAATGCCAAAAAAGTTGACAATCAATTTTTCATAAAGTAAGAAACTTGTACTCTTCTTTTTTTTTTTTTTGAGACACGGTCTCACTCTGTCACCCAAGCTAGAGTGCAGTGGTTCGATCACAGATCAGTGCAGCCTTGAATCCTGGGCTCAAGTAATCCTCCCACCTCAGCCTCCTGGGTAGCTGGGACTACAGGCACATGCCACCATGTCCCGGCTAATTTTCTTATCTTTTGCAGAGATGGGGTTTCGTCATGCTGCCCAGGCTGGTCTTGAACTCCTGAAATCAAGTTATCTGTCTGCCTCAACCTCTCAAAATCCTGGGATTACAGGCATGAGCCCCCATGCCTGGCCAGAACGTGTAGTTTTCCTGAAGAGACTACACATATGAGAAAGGGAGAGAAAAAGGAAAAAAAGAAGTAGTAGAAGAAGAGGAGGAGAAGGCAGTATACAATTAAGTGTTTTTCCTGCAGGTTATTAGTTCAGGAGTTCAGGGAACAGTAGAGATCAATCAAAACTCTCAGGGAAGTAACCAGGGGAGGCTTCAAGGAAGAAGCAAAACTTAAGCCTCCCACAATATAGACTCAAGAGACGAGTCCCCGGGAAGCCTGGAGAGGACCCAGCTCATTTCTTGCTTTCTTAATGAATTTGGATAAATCTTGGCAGTTTGGGTCACTGGGCCCTTTGGGCTGATTCCGTGAGCATGTAACGTGAAATAGATACACTTACAAGTCCAGTGAGTCTTGAAGGGGGAGTTTCGGAGGAAGTAAGGAGAGAATCCAGTCTCTTTGCTCTCTCTCGGACACTTGTAAATTCATCAGACAAAGTTTGAATAGATTCTTGACTGTTCCAGCAAGAGGCAGACCCTGTCTTTAACTGCAATGTCATACGTTCAAGGCAGTCTTTATACCGACTGGCAGCTGAAGAAACTGACCCTGCTGGAGAAAAGAGGGAGGCTACCGTCTGAATCCTTTACATTATTTATCTTTTTTTCCTCTTTTCCTTCGTTTTTGGTTTTTTTTTCTGCCCCAATATGATGTACATTAAAAAAAGAACGCACACACACATCCAAACCCACAAAGCTATACCTATACCAAGGATTTTCCAAATTGTTAATAATTGAAATAATCACTGATCTGAGACACAGCTCCTCACAGTATAAAACATAATAGTCTCTAAACTTGGACTCTAAACTTTATCAAAATAAAATCAAGGAAGATTTTTAAAACCACAAGCCGGGCGCGGTGGCTCAAGCCTGTAATCCCAGCACTTTGGGAGGCCGAGGCGGGTGGATCACGAGGTCAAGAGATCGAGACCATCCTGGTCAACATGGTGAAACCCCATCTCTACTA
>NW_016107436.1:469694-473430 GCF_001604975.1 Cebus imitator
AAAAAAAAAAAAAAAAAAAAAAACCCACAAATATACTGGAAATAAGGCCACTAAAGAGAGGATATTTGATGCTGGTTGCACATGGTTGCAGGACCTAAGAACTATATAAAGTTCAAGCACAAGGTACTGTTTTAAGTTGCAAACCCTACAAAATTCAATGCTTTTGCACAAAATTCAGTAACACTTAGAGGAGACCTAGCATTTGCATGGCTTTACCACTGCAGTTCTAAGTAAAACCTACGAATGGTTGCCCAATAATCACCATCACCCTGCCACCTGGCCTCTCATGGGATTACCCAGCTTTGGCACCATGGAAAAACCTTTGCACTGTGACAACACAGCCACCAGCTCTGATCTCATGGCTTGGTTTCCCAGAGCCAAGGGGCTGGGGCAGTAAGTTCTTCTCTTCCCTGTGATTACCTGGGCTGAGTGGAGTGCTGACACTGGTAGGTGCATGGTTTCTTTTGGGTGTTTTGCATGAAGCTTCCTTAAAAGAGCTGTCTGGTTCACAGGAGATACTAGACAGGTCTTGAATATCTGTCAATGATCTAAAGAATTAAGAGCACACAGTAATGATGAGAAGATGGTTAGAAAAATCAAACAATATATTCCTGAGAGATACTTTTTAAGTATACTCTTAACAAAATTTTTAATGTGTCAATAGGCCAGAATTAGACAATATTTTAGAATATCTTATACATCTTAAAGAGAATATTAGCCAGGTGCAGTGGCTCACACCTGTAATCCAAGTAATTTGGGAGGCCGAGGTGGGCGGATCACGAGGTCAGGAGTTCGAGATCAGCCTGACCAACACAATGCAACCCCGTCTTTACTAAAAATACAAAATAAATTAGCCGGGTATGGTGGCACATGCCTGTAATCAATCCCAGCTACTCAGGAGGCTGAGTCAGGAGAATCGCTTGAACCCAGCAAGTGGCGGAGGTTGCAGAGAGCCAAGATCATGCCACTGTGCTCCAGTCTGGGTGACAGAGCAAGACTCCATCTCAAAAAAAAAAAAAAAAAAAAAAAAAAAAAAAAAAAAAAAAAAAAAAAAAAAAAAAAAAAAAAAAAAAAAAATAACAAACAAACAAAAAAAGATAAATAAAAAGAACGAAAAAATGAAAAAAAGAACATATCTAAAAGATATTGTAACTTTATTTTTATACATATTTTTTATTATCATAGAGACTTTTCTTTCTTTTTTTTTTTTTGAGATGGACTTTTGCTCTTGTTGCCCAGGCTGGAATGCAATGGTGTGATCTCAGCTTACCACAACCTTCACCTCCCAGGTTCATGCAATTCTCCTGCTTCATCCTCCTGAGTAAGCTGGGACTACAGGTACGTGCCACCATACCCAGCTAATTTTAGTATTTTTAGCAGAGATGGGGTTTCACCATGTTGGCCAGGCTGGTCTTGAACTCCTGACCTCAGGTGATCCACCCGCCTCAGCTTCCCAAAGTGCTGGGATTACAGGCATGAGCCACCACGTCCAGCGCCATAGAGTTTCTTTGCCAGATACTGTAACTTTAAACGTATCTCAGCAGCTAAAAATAAACTATTTCCATAGATGAAATATAGAATATTTCCAGGATATTTTGTGGAAAACAGGTTTAATCTACCTTAAGTGTAAACTTACATTATTATTATCATCATCACTACATTTCCTTGAGTGTAAGCTGCTATTAGTTATAAATCATATCACTAATTTGATAACTTTTTGGTGAAAGAAGCATCATGCTCACATTAAATCTACGCATAAAAATTGAAAGATTCTTACAAACAAGAATATACCAGTCCCCCAAAATAAAGACTTTACACAAGCATCCCTAGGCAACTCTCTTTGGTGACCATACATGTCTTTCTCTTTCAGTTCCTTTGGTGACTCCTTCAATGTCTCTTCTTGTTCATCTTCAGTACTGTGAGGAAGAAAGAAAACTACATGAATCCCCTCTGTGAGCAAAGTACACTAACTTGGTACAAGGAACCTGTTGATCAGCCCAGGTTGAGAAGCAGTAGAAAAAGCTCAGGAATAGAAAGTGTGAGTTCTGGCAGGGAGCAGTGGCTCACACCTGTAATCCCAGCACTTCCAGAGGCCGAGGCAGGTGGATAATTTATGGTCAGGAGTTTAAGACCAACCTGACCAACATCGTGAAACCCTGTCTCTACTAAAAATACAAAATTAGCTGGGCCAGGTGGTGTCCACCTGTAATCTCAGCTATTTGGGAGGCTCAGGCAGCAGAATCACTTGTACCTGGGAGGCAAAGGTTGCAATGAGCCAAGATTGTGCCGTTGTACTCCAGCCTGGGCAACAAGAGCGAAACTCCGTCTCCAAAAAAAAAAAGGTGTGAGTTCTGGTTCTGGCTGTACTACTAGCTGGAAGTTCTCTGGCTTGTCTGGGCCTCAATTTTCTCTCCAGAGACTGAATAAATACTCTCTAAGGGTCAGTTCTGAAATTAGTTAAAGACTCTATATGACCATGAGCAAGTTCCTGACAAAATCAACAGAGCACAGGAACTTTGCTAGGACATAAGATACTGGGGCAAAGGGGCACTGCCATGAGGCCTCAGCAACCGTGAGAAGCTTCCAGGCACACAGTGTTCTGGGAGAGGCCAGAAAGGCTTGTACCAAAAAATGGCCAGAAAAGAATACTGAAGACAAACTTTGACCCATTTCTACTTTAACCAATATTTAAGGTTCAATTTCTGTACTCACTGAACATTAACTATAAGGCAGATCCCATGCGAAATTCTTCCATATGTTTTCACATTTTTAATCCTTACAAAAATCCTGTGAGTCCAACAATATAAATGAAATAGTATGCCTTTGGGGTTGAGTTGTGACTTTATTAATTCTGTTTCCAAAAAATGTTTGTGTCTCCTTCTAAGCACAGGTGGAATAGCACTTTTTGGCCCTCTTAATTTACATAAATGACAACAGGACTTGTTTTAACCAATAAAATATGAGTAAAAGTGATGAGTCACTTCTGGGCAGAAACAGCCAGTGCACACCTTACCATGTTCCATTTTTCCTGCCTTCGTGATCAAGGAAGCTCAAAAATGGAGCCTCCCTCATCCTGAGTCTGATAGAAAGTAATACAGCACAGAACATTCCTGGCTAACCCATGAGCCATGGACATGAACTTTTGTTATTTTAAACCACTAAAATTTGGGAATTGTTTACTATATATAGCATAATCTAATCTATCCTAACTAGCTGTGTGACTGTTAGATATAGTGAACTCCAAGTTCCTCTTCAAAGAAATCAGTATGTCAGTATGTTCAGCTGTCTTATTCTTTAATTCTCCATTGTAAAGTTTAACTTCCTTGTAGTTTCAGTAAACAAACTTTTCCACCAGTTCTAACCAGTAGTTCACATCTGTTCCCCCAGTCCCCTGCTCTGTCCTGAGTCCTCCCAGTCACCTGCTTCAGTTACATGCCCTGGTCACCGGCTCTGACCTGTCCTATAACCATCCTTCCCACCAAACTACCCACTCCACCACTCTGGCTCGTACCCCAGCTCTCTTTAAAATAGCCAATCAGAATTAGCTTAGGCTGTGCGGTCTAACTCTAGCTACCAGGGGAACAACACAGCAGTAGGGGCTACCTGCATCAGGAATAAGAACCCCTTGGCTGGGCGCGGTGGCTCAAGCCTGTAATCCCAGCACTTTGGGAGGCCGAGGTGGGTGGATCACGAGGTCAAGAGATCGAGACCATCCTGGTCAACATGGTGAAACCCC
>NW_016107436.1:473675-475606 GCF_001604975.1 Cebus imitator
CAGGAGGCGGAGGTTGCGGTGAGCTGAGATCGTGCCATTGCACTCCAGCCTGGGTAACGTGAGTGAAACTCCGTCTCAAAAAAAAAAAAAAAAAAAGAACCCCTTCCCCTCCCTATTCAGGTGTGCACTTGCCATTGCTCCATCTATGAGATGCACCCTTCTATAGAAGTAAATTGCCTTGCTGAGGAAATTTATATTCGAGTGCTACTTCTTTTGTGGCACCAAAAATTTACATTTAACATGACCTTAGAAAAAAATATTTAAACCCTCTGAAGTTTGCTTTCCTTGTTGCCAAAAGGGAAGCAACAGTATGTACCTCAGAGGGTTGTCATGTGGATTAAATTAGACAATGAAACAGAGTGCTTGGCATATGCGAGATGTTTAGGAAATACTAACTATAATAATTATAATTAAGGAAATTGAGGCCCAGAGAAAAGAAAATGAATTGAATGTTATTGTGCCAGATACTTTATATCAATTATGAATTTTTAAAATTAAACTTTTCTTTTGAGATAATTGTAGATTCACATGCAAGTACATTTTAAGAAATACACTTTATTGGCCGGGCATGGCGGCTCACACCTGTAATCCCAGCACCTTGGGAGGCCAAGGCAAGTGGATCACCTAAGGTCAAGAGTTCGAGACCAGCTTGGCCAACATGGTGAAACCCTATCTCTACTAAAAACACAAAATTAGGTGTGGTGGCATGTGTCTGTAATTCCAGCTACTTGTCAGGCTGATGCAGGAGGATCGCTTGAACCCGGAAGGTGGAGGTTGTAGTGAGCTGAGATCACACCATTGCACTCCAGCCTGGGTAACAAGAGCAAAACTGCATCTCAAAAAAAAAAAAAACACATTTTACCCACTTTATCCCAATGATAACATCTTGCAATACGACATTATCACAACCAGAATATCGACATTGATACAATCAAGATACAGAACGTTTCTACCACAACAAAGATCCCTCATATTTCTTATTTACAGCTATGCCTACTTCCCTCCTTTCCCCATCCCCTCCTTAACCCCTGGCAACCACTTATCTGTTCTTTATTTTTATAATTTTGTCATTTCAAGAACGTTATATTAGTGGGATCATACAGTAAATAACTTTTCAGGATTGCTTTTTCTACTCAGCACAATTCTCCAGAAATTTAGCCAACTTGTTGCATATATCAATAGTTTATTCCTTTTCACTGCTGAGTAGCAATCAATGGTATGGAGGAACCTAAGTCTGTTTAATCACTTACTTAGTGAAGATATCTATCTGTGTTTCCAGTTTGGAGTTACTATGGATAAATTTGTTGTAAATGCTCCTGTATGTATTTTTGCATGAATGTAAATTTTCATTTCTCTGGAATAAATGCCCAGGAGTTACATTATTACTTTAAATTCCTATTGTCAACATTCTCGGTAAGGACTTTTATTTTATTTTATTTATTTATTTTTTTTTGAGACGGAGTTTCACTCTCGTTACCCAGGCTGGAGTGCAATGGCGCGATCTCGGCTCACCACAGCCTCTGCCTCGTGGGTTCAGGCAATTCTCCTGCCTCAGCCTCCTGAGTAGCTGGGATTACAGGCACGCGCCACCATGCCCAGCTGATTTTTTGTATTTTTAGTAGAGACGGGGTTTCGCCATGTTGACCAGGATGGTCTCGATCTCTTGACCTTCTGATCCACCTGCCTCGGCCTCCCAAAGTGCTGGGATTACAGGCGTGAGCCACCGCGCCCGGCCCTATTTTATTTTATTTTTTGAGATGGAGTCTTGCTCTGTCGCCAGGCTGGATGGAATGCAGTGGCCCAATCTTGGCTCACTGCAACCTCACCCGCTGAGTTCAAGTGATTCTCCTGCCTCAGCTTCCTGAGTAGCTGGGAATACAGGCGTACACCACCACGCCTAGCTAATTTTTTTTTTTTTTTTTTTTTTTTTT
>NW_016107436.1:476706-479939 GCF_001604975.1 Cebus imitator
AAAAAAAAAAAAAAAAAAAAGGTGATGACTCCTTTTCACTATCCCTCAAATTCTACTGCACAAGTCCTAACAAAGCTAAGCTGCCCAAAGCTAAATTTTATAAACAGTGGCTAATACATTTGAAGACAAGCAATATATAAATATGGGGCATTATCACCATTTAATAACGCATCTATGAGTCTGAAACTGTGAATAAGATAATAACAGCCCATACCTTTGTATAGGTTGAAATCGAGACCTGGGCAAAATCTCAGCATTCTTTCCAAGAATTTTTATCATTTGGAACTTTTCCTCACCTGAAAGAATAAAGTACAATTTTTTTTTTTTTTTTTTTGAGACGGAGTCTCGCTCTGTCCCCCAGGCGGGAGTACAGTGGCACGATCTTGACTCACTGTAACCTCTGTATCCCAAGTTCAAGCGATTCTCCTGCCTCAGCCTCCCAAGTAGTTGGGACTACAGGCACATGCCACCATGACTGGCTAATTTTTACATTTTTAGTAGTGATAGCATTTTACTGTGTTAGCCAGGATGGTCTTGATCTCCTGACCTCATGATTCACCCAACTCGCCCTCCCAAAGTGCTGGGATTATAGGCATAAGCCATGTGCCCAGCCAAAAAAAATTTTTTTTACTGAATCTTTGCCAACCCAAATTATTAGAGGCAGGGTTTCACCATGTTGGCCAGGATGGTCTTGATCTCTTCACCTCGTGATCTGCTCACCTCAGCCTCCCAAAGTGTTGGTATTACAGATGTGAGCCACCACACTCAGCCTTTGTAAGGATTCTTATCCCTACTTCACAGATGGGAAAATAGAATAGAGGGGTTGACAACCCCTATCATTCCCTAGAATTTCGCTTGGTCTGGTCCAGAGTTAGAAATAATCTGGATAAACTGCTGCCCTAATTGGGTTTGGATTGAGTGCTGTAGAAGAGGTTTTTGCTTTGAAAGTTTATTTTCCTTGATCAGAGCACAGAACTATATTCTGACACTCAGAATACAATCAAGCCATTTACTGGCCTTTTTAGTTATAACCACAGTTATTTCTGGAGACAAATGTTGTTTTGTCTTTTTAAGAAGGCAAACTGACTGGGTTCCTATCAACAGACACCAGGGGGCGTTGAAAACAAGAACTGTTTGTTAATTGAACAGCCCTGAGCTCTAACTATGCCACTTTGCCAACAAACACTACCTAAAGAGTAGGGGCGGGGGTGGGATCTTGATTACTGAGGAGCTAATTCAACTGTCTTCTGTTCTCCTTGGCATCAAGTTATCTGAAGTTACTCCTCCCCAGTTCTCAGTAAGATGCTTTGCTCCAGGCAGGCAGGGCCAGTATCCATTTTCCTTCCCACCACTGTACTGTCCTAGTTAATATAGCAGGGGGTAGATGGTACATCCAGCCCTGTTTCCAAATGCCCATGACTCACCCATCCCCATCCCATTCTTTATGTCCAGGTGGTCTGGTGTACACTAAGAAGGCTCACGAGAACAATGCCACCTTTCACAGCTACCAAGGAGCTCTGAAACACCACCAGTGAAGAGAAATTGGAGGTTCCTCTTCCTCTGACCCTCTTTTAAAATGATAAATACCCAGAAAGCATAAACGAATTCCTAAAAAGCAACATTTAGAAATTAGAGACTTTAGAGTCTGATCCTCTTGTTTACTTTATACCAGGGGAAAGTAGGGCCCTGGGGTAAAGTGACTTGCTCAAGGTTATGCAGAAAAAGTCAGTGGCAGAATGGGGCTTGGAACCTAGCATGCTCCATCCTGTATCCCTGTTGTGTCCTCCGATGTGGAAGGGGATATATATCAGAGATCTAGGTGGAAACAGGGGCAGAGAGGGGCAGAAAGAAGTGAATGGAGTAGAAATCAGAGACTTTTTCACCTACTTCAGCTGTCTGTATTAAACTGACTCTGTTATCTGACCTGTGTGCCCTACAACTTTTCCATCCCACTCAACTTACCTCCAAATACAAGTTAAGTGGCCACATATAAGCCAGGTCCAAAAGAGGGACTCTGCAGGAAGAGGTGGGTGGCCCAAGGCTCTGGAAATTTTTAATAAATACTGTGCTGATACTTTAAGTGTTTATCTAAAAGCTTACAGTTTCTTAAAATGCTTCCAACTCTGCCAGAGGCCTACACAGTTGGAAGCTGAAGTATGCAGTGGAGGAAGGGAGTAAGTTCATAATACCACCCTCTTTGGGTTCAGAGGGTTGAAACATGACCATGAATAGCTACACAGGTTGATAGGTGGGTAACTCTAGTTTTAAAATAGGTGACTGCATGCCTTAAAAGAACAAGAGTACACAATTTTTAAAATGTAACAGAGCCAACGGTTAACTTATATCTGTCTGGTGCCACATCCCTGGCTACTGATCCAAGACTAACTTCTCATCTAATAGAAAGCCCCTGCTAAGTTATATAGAACCCAAGGCCTCCCAAGGGGTAGATGTTAAGTTGAATCTGCATTGTTAGCTGTTACTAACTCTTTCCTAAGATGCTATGCAAGCAAAGGAAAATGCTGATGACACTGCCTTCTAGTGAGAAGAAATACATGGAAACCTAGTTCTAATTTTGTTATGTCAATAACTAGCTATGTAGCTTGGCAAATTCCCCAGGTCAGCTTACGAAAGATAACTGTGTGCTTGCTATGTGGCATACAGCCTGAAAGCTTGAGAGACCAGAGGAGGAAAAAGCAGTGACTACAACAACATATGCTATAAAAATGCAAGGGGAGGTATAAATAATACAACATTTGGATGTCATGAGGTTGGCGAGGAGCAAGGGATTCATTCTATTGCGGAGAAATCATTGAACCACAGTTTTCTCAACCGTATAATGAAAGGTTTGGGTGAGGCTGTCCCTCAGGATCCCCCCCAGCTCTAAACATCTGTGATCCAACAGAAGAAAGTGAAGGCAAGGGATTCTCAAGGAATCTTTCCTAAGGGCTTATTACCAGAAACTTGAAGTTGGGCAAATGCACCTTGTATTCCTTCAAAGTCCTCTTCTATGGGACTCGAGGTCTAAAAAAGAATGAAAGAAAAGCAAAGAAAGCAGGTTCACTGGAGGCAGACATATTAAAAGATCAATAATTTCTTGATGTTTTAAAATCTTAAAAATCTTCATAAGATCCCTGCATCTTTAAAGAAAAAGCACAAACTTAGGCCGGGCGCGGTGGCTCAAGCCTGTAATCCCAGCACTGTGGGAGGCCGAGGCGGGTGGATCACAAGGTCAA
>NW_016107436.1:480179-501051 GCF_001604975.1 Cebus imitator
AAAAAGCACAAACTTGCTTCCTAGACATTGAGTACTTATCTGTACCATATGTCCCCACCTCAGTAAGTCCTCCCTCACCTCCCATTGTGAAGAGGAATTAAATGACTGCCCCTCCTTATATCACTATCCCTATTCATCCCAATCTTCCAACAAAGATGTTTTGGTTCTTGGGAGCTTTATCAGTAGAGCTAAAGAAGGTTTAAAAGATAGCCAGGTCTGCAAAATTATGAGGTAAGAAGTCAGAATAATGGTTCCTTTTGGAAGAGGCAGTGACTGGAAGGGAGCATAAGGGGTCTTTGGGGGACTAGTAATGTTTCATTTCCTTTTTTTCAAACAGGGTCTTGCTATGTTGCTCAAGCTATTCTCAAACTCCTGAGCTCAAGCAATCTTCCCACCTGAGCCTCCTAAAGTGTTGGAATTATAGACATGAGCCACCACAGCTGGCTGAAATTATACCTTTGATGCATCCTAGAATTCTTATCAGTCAAATGCTGTGATTGACACATACAATCCTCCCTTTCCTCCACCCCACCTTTCATATTAGTAAAAGGTCCCAAAAAGGTGCCAGGTTAGGAGGGAGGTAGGGTAGAAAATACGTAAATGAGAGAATACAATAAAATTCACTTTACAAATGAAAATACTTTATATGGCAGGTTCTTATAAAAGCTGGGCAGATTCCCAAGAAAACTTGGTGTATTGGACAGTCTCATATTTGTTGCTGAACGCTTGCCTCAACCCTGGCTCTCCTGTCACTAAAACTTGGCAGTCTGGAGTTTATTCCCTACATCTGCAGAACACCAGTCTTCCTCAGAGAGAGGAAACATAGCCTTGTCTCTTCCCAATAGGAAGAATATGTGAATTAGGTAGCATGAATTAAAATGTTTTGGAAAAAAAGTACAAAGCGCTGTATAAATGCTGTAACCACAATTTTGGTAGAAACTGCCTATGATCTCCCATCCTCAAAAATCAAAATTTTTTGGATGTTTCTCCAAAACACATATGTACACATGGGTTCATATCATACTCCTGACACCAAAAAAGGTATAAAAAACACTGATAAATAAACATTATATACTTTGATATATAAGCTATTTTTCTCAATAAAAGAATAAGGCATGGAGAAAGCTGAAAATGGACTTTACCCTGAACTGTGTTTTTTACCTCTAGAGCTAAGTTTTCTTGAGCAGCCGAGGAGTAAAAATATTCATGGTCTGGAGTTAAAAATTCATCTGTTATGTCCTCAGAAGACTGTGGTGAACAAGTTGATTGCGTGGACTCATTCTATTAATAATATAGGAAATCACTTTTAAGTTATCGTTCACTGTGACCAAATCTTTTTATAGTTGGATGCAGCGTTAACAAAAAGGTTATCTAAAATTACCCAGCAGTAACCACAATTTTAGTAGAAACTGCATATGATCTCCCATCCTCAAAAATCAAAAATTTTTCATTAGTCAGTGTGACACTCTGAGCTGAATCTCCCTACCTCTTTGTGCGTGTGCCTCTGCCTTCCCTTCCTGGTGGGGAAAAGCAGCTGTGATCTCCCTGGAGTAAGCATGGAGAAATGCTAATCCTGAGCCTCAGCAGCATCATCTGCTGAATGGGTGAAGATGAGGTGACTGTCCTATTCTAACATTCTAAATAAGGAGAAAGGCCCTAGTCAACTCAAGCTGACTGAATTTAAACACCTTGATCCCTCATAGGTACAGACATAGCCCATGTGTTGGCATCATCTTACAGATGAGGAGGCTCCAGCTACTCATAACCTGTGAGTCCCTCAAGTATTACAGGTTAAAGGCAAGTGAAGAAGCATATTTTAAAAACAGCAATGTAATCTCAATAATAAAAATAAAATAGTTAAAAAGTAGCAAATTTATTTATTTTTTTTCTCAAGACAGACTCTTGCTCTGTTGCCCAGCCTGGAGTGCAGTAGCATGATCTTGGCTCAATGCAACCTCTACCTCCTAGGTTCAAACAATTATCCTGCCTCAGCCTCCCAAGTAGCTGGGATTATGGGCATGTGCCACCATGCTCAGCTACTTTTAATATTTTTAGTAGAGATGGGGGTTTCACTATGTTGGCCGGGCTGGTCTTGAACACCTGATCTCGTGAGCTGCCTGCCTCGGCCTCCCAAAGTGCTGGACTTACAGGCGTGAGCTACCATGCCTGGCCTGCAAATTTATTTCTTAAGCATCTCTGCTCCATCCCTTTTTTCCTGCTTATTTTGCTATATTCAGTCTTTGATTACCACATGGCCAAACAAATGGCTCTTCTCATTTCAGTCTTTTTTTTTTTTTTTGAGACAGGGTCTCACTCTACCACCCAGGATAGAGTACAGTGGGCCAATCACAGCTCAGTGCAGCCTTGAACTCCTGGGCTCAAGCGATCCTCCTGCCTCAGCCTCCCAAGTAGCTGAGACTACAGGTGCAGACCACCAAGCCTGGCTAGTTTTTACTTTTTTTTTAATACAGGGTTTCACTCTGCCCCCGAGGCTGGAGTGTAGGGATGTGATCATGGCTTACTGCAGCCTCAGCCTCCCCAGGCTCAGGTGATCCTCCCACTTCAGCCTTTCAAGTAGCTGGGAATACAGGCATGCACCATGTCTAGCTAACTTTTGTATCTGTTGTAGAGATGGGGTCTTGCCAAGTTGCCCAGCCTGGTCTCGAACTCCTGGGCTCAAGCAATCTGCCCACCTTGGCCTACCAAAGTGCTGGGATTACAGGAGTAAGCCACTGCGCTAAGCTGATTTTTACATTTTTTGTAGGCAGGGTCATACCAGGCCCAGCCTGGTCTTGAACTCCTGGCTTTAAGCGATCCTCCCACTTCAGCCTCCCAATGTGCTGGAATACCAGGTGTGTGCCACTATAGCCAACTTTCAGTTATCTCTTGGCAGAGATTTTGTGACTAATTTCGTTGGACACTGCTTTTGCCACACACTTCCCTTCCTGTGCACTTAATGGCTGCTCCCCTTTACCTCTCATCAAACTTAATCTGAGTCCTGACCTCCTGCAGACATTCCCTACTTTTCTGCCTAGGCCTGCTTTTCCAGCTCAGCCAGTATGCTTAATATGACTGTTCTTCCAGCCCTCATGTGAGAGAAAGGATAAGTTGATCTTATGAATGGTTTGTATGCTATGATTAAATACAATAGGTCAAAAGACCTTACACTTTATCACTACTGTATTCATATATCATTCTCAATTGCTGTCTATATTCTTTAGATGATTGCAGCCCCATGTCAATGACAATAAAAATAAATGTTGGTTTCTTAGTCTGGTTGGGCTATGGCCTAAAGTGGGTTAAAGCCCTGAAGCAAGGCTGTCACTGCAGTGCAAATGCAAATGGATCCTGCTGAGGCGCAGTTTTCAGACACAAACACATGGCTTCCACTGAGTTGGAAGCTGAGTTTGGCCCTTAGAGGATATTCCAGGTGAAGGCACGCCATAGCAACCCTGCCCTTGGTTTTTCCTACTCCTAACAGACCTCAGTCACCTGCTGGGGCAGGAGCTTTGTCCCAGTTTTGTTTACCCAACTATACCAGAAACTCAAGTGCCAAAGCTGAATCTGACACTTTTCTGTGCTCTCCCCAGTCTCCAGGATACAAAACTCATTGAGATGAACTGACTTAAAAAGTATCAGACAGAAGGAAAGATTATTTTATTCATGTCAGTGACATGAAGACACATGCTCCAGCCAAAAAGAACCACTATAGATATTATTTTGATGTCATAACATAATAACAGCTCAGTTCTACCTTATCAGATCCTTGGGTTCAGCTTGGCTCTCCAGGCAATATTACTTACGCTGTAAGATTTCTCAATGGCCACCAATGCATCAGAACTTGCTTGAACAGCTTCACTATGCTCTGGTTGTTCATTTTGTCCAGGAGATGGGTGACTGATACCTAATGATTATAACACAATCAGGGCCAAAGTCATTCAGTGATATTCAGACAGCATGGAAGAGGATAAAGGTGGCATGAGAGAAGAGATGTATACATATTCTGCCAAGAGTGGCCATGTCCCACATATTAGGTTCAGTCCAGAGAGTAGAGACTGTTAGTTTAGCCTGACTCCAAAATGCAGCCCTGGATCCATCCTTTTGCCCACCCATTCAAGAGTGATGTTTGACAAGAAACAGATTCTAAATACAAATACTACCTAAGCCAATAGATTTTCTACCTAAGACAAATGACAATTTTAGATGTACCTTTCTTTGACTTACAAACTATGAAACAATATTCCATGCTCTGATTGTAAGCAAATTACCAAGTGAAAATATATGGCCTTCATTTTTTTAACCTGTAAATCTATAAACTGATGACAATAAATGTTATGTGTCTCTAGGTTCCTCCAGCATAGACTCTCTGGAAAAATTTAATGCCAGCTTAGAATACATTCTAAATAAATTCTGGGAGAATTTATTTACAGCTTAGAGTACAATGCAGAGACATGGGCAGTAGGCAGTGGTGGCCCACCTCTATCCCCAGGTAAAGAAGTCTGATTCCTCACCAGGATCAGAGTTGGTATGTGATTATTTTACTTCCTTTGGACAAAGGGGCCTGTTTCAGTAATATAAAAACTGATCAATGTCTGGATCTATCTGCCTGTGGGAAATGCAATGACATGTAGAGTATGCTGCTTTCCCCTGGAATTCAAGGTTCCCAGAAAAGTAGGAAAGGAGAGAGGACTAAGCCGAAAAACATATGCTGGAAGGTTTACCTTTTTGAGAGCTGATAACTTTTTTCTTTTTTTGAGATAGGGTCTCACTATCACCCAAGCTGTAGTGCAGTAGTAATCACAGCTCACTGCAACCTCCGCCTCTCAGGTTCAAGTGATCCTCCCACCTCAGCCGCCTGGATAGCTGGAACTACAGGCATGTGCCACCATGCCCAGCTAATTGTGTGTGTGTGTGTGTGTGTGTGTGTGTGTGTGTATGTGTGTGTGTTTGTAGAGATCAGGTTTCATCATGCTGACCAGCCTGGTCCCCAATTCCTGGGCTCAGGCAATCTGCTCAACCTCAGCCTCCCAAAGTGCTGGAATTACAGGCTGAGCCACCTTGCCCAACCAATCACTTGATCGAGTTCGCCTATCCTGATTCCCGCAAGTAAACTTACTGGTGAAGCTTTGAGGCCCAGGCTGTCTGCCATGCTGGTCACTGTTGTCCATCTTGTCAAACCTGCCATTTCCTCTGGGCTCATCATTTTCCCTATGATATTCAATAACTCGCTGCCAATCCATATTTTCAGGGCTCCTAATGGGGGGCTGCAGCAGGGCATCGGGCTCATTTTCAGCCTTGCTCTCTAAAGTCAAACTACTCTGAGGATGCCAAGGAGATACTGTAAGCTGCCCGGTAGCTGCTTTCTCTGCCATTTCTTTCACCTCCACTGGGCACAAGAGAAAGCAGTATTTAAAACATCATTGTAAACATTGGAAACACAGGCTTTCATTTAAAAGAAATACATAATACTATTATACTTCATACTGCAGCAATAACTGCCTTTTTATAGTTGCATCATCCTTAGTTTGCTCTGTTTGGCTTGAATGGGAGGTTAGGGGAGAATAGATGACAGAGAGAGAGAAGGGAATTTCAGTTAGTTATCCCAAACAACAGCCCTTGTTGCTGACTTCCAGGGTGAGAGGCAGCAAAAAGCTTACAGATAGACCCTCTTCCTGAGAAGTTTTAACAAGAAAAATGACATCTAAAGTTCATTATGTAATAACAGAAAGGATTCTATTTGAGTTTTCCTAGTCTTTCCAAACTATCCTGAGCTCATATTTTTGAAGTCCATATATATATATGCATGTTTTCATTTCAAAATTTCTACACTTCTGCTAATGTCACTTATGACTAGTATTAAAAATAGACATTATATCCTTTAAGCCTACAAGAGAAAACTGATACAAAGGGTTCTCTCCAGGTAGTCCGCTTTCTTCCCACATCCCAAAGATGTGCCCGTTAGGTGAACTAGTGTGTCAAAATGGCCCCAGTCTGTGTGAGTGAGAGTGTGTGAGTACGCTCCACAATGGCATGGTGTCTGTCTAGGGCTGGTTTCCTCCTTGCACCCTGAGTTGCCAGGATAGGCTCCAGCCACCTGTGACCCTGAACTAGAATAAATGGGTAATTACTTATCTTACTTGTTTTCATTAATCTTTTTTTTTTTTTGAGACAGAGTTTCGCTCTTGTTACCCAGGCTGGAGTGCAATGGCACGATCTCGGCTCACCGCAACCTCCGCCTCCTGGGTTCGGGCAATTCTCCTGCCTCAGCCTCCTGAGTAGCTGGGACTACAGACACTCGCCACCATGCCCAGCTAATTTTTTGTAGTTTTAGTAGAGATGGGGTTTCACTATGTTGACCAGGATGGTCTCGATCTCTTGACCTTGTGATCCACCCGCCTCGGCCTCCCAAAGTGCTGGGATTACAGGCTTGAGCCACCGGGCCCGGTCCATCTTTCTTAAATGTATATATAGCTCACATTTACTTCAATGTTTAATATTAGAAGTGATTTGGTTTTTATTTAGAAGTCGGTGATGTATTTGTGACCAGAAATATGCTGTAGGAACTTAACTCTTGTTCACATCAATTAGCCTATGGTAAAATTGGTTTTGTTATACATCATTTTGCTTAAAGTCATTGTCGTTTCCTATTAACATATTAAATAAGGACTTACGGTATTGTGTACTGTTTTATTACATTTCTTATACAATATACATTTATATAATAGAAATATTTCCTATGAAGTCTAGAAATTTTTAAAAAAGCATTTCCCTTCTGAAGGCTGTAATCAAAAGGGCCCTGCTTTTAAATGAAATTATATAACAAAAGAAAAAACTTCTGAAGGACATTGCTATGGTTCTAAATATGCATCACAGGTTGTGTACTTAGAAATATCAACCACATTAGAAATATACTTTAAATTTCATTTTGACTAACAAAACCCATGACTTTATACTCACTTTTCCATTTTAAGTGTACCTCTCCATCATCTTTATTTCTGGATTCTGCATTATAGATTTCAGAAGAAACAGGTTCCATACTCATCCTGAATTGCATGGGTTTTTTGGAGGTGAGGCGAGCAGAGTGAACACAAACACATCAGTTCGCCCAAGGTCCTGACAGAACCCAAAGCCCACCAGCCCATCCAGAGGACCTGTTCCCTATACCATGAACCATTCCTAGAGTTGCACTGACCCCATTGCACCAGCAGAGGGCACAAGACTCCATTCCCATCCCACAACCCCACGGCCAGTTTCCAGCCAGCAAGGATCCCTACCTGGTAGAATCCCGGTGAGAGCTGGGTGACACAGAAGGTCCCTGCTGGTGGCCTGACAGAGTGAAGAGTGCACTATTAAGTCGTGTGGCTTTGGCTTGGGCAGTGGACTCTCTAGGTCTTCCTTGGCTAAGAAATGAAAGGACTGAATTATAAGATCTCTAAGGGTAGTTTTAGTTTCTAAATTTAGATTCCATGATCATAAAAGTGCTCTTGGGAGATTTTCAGAGGTAGAAGAAACCCACAGTTGAAGCATATTTTTACAAGACACACTCCCTGGGCTGTTGCAGGGAGTGCAAATTTGTGGCATTTGTCCCCTGCAAATGCCACAAATGACAGGTGATGGTTCAGGTGAGGGATCTGCTCTTGCCAGTCCATCAGAATTCTCTGGTAACAGGCCCATCTTCATATCAGTGACAGCACAATAACATCTGTAGTTGTTGAGACAGAGTCTCAGCCTGTCACCCAGTGTAGTGGTGTGATCTCTGTTCACTGCAACATCCACCTCCCAGGTTCAAGCAATTCTCGTGCCTCAGTCTCCCGAGTAGCTGGTATTACAGGTGCACACCGCCATGCCCAGCTAATTTTTGTATTTCTAGTAAAGACGGGGTTTTGCCATGTTACCCAGGCTGGTCTCAAACTGCTGATCTCAAGTGATCCACTCACCCTAGCCTCCCAAAGTGCTAGGATTACAGGTGTGAGCCACCATGCCTGGCCTAACATTTGTAAAAACAGTCTTATGGCATGGGGGATCCTGAAGAACATTCAGAGACCTTCAGTCTAGTCCCACTGAATTCTAGACCCTGACCTACCATTAGGTTACTATCTGACTTTGGCAAGCATCAATCTCTCTAGGCCAAGACTTCCTCATTTGCAACACAAGGGAGTATTTTTTTCCTTTAAATATCCCATAACTAGCCAGGCATAGTGGCTCAGGTCTGTAGCCTCAGCTATTTTGGAGGCTAAGGCAGAAGGATTACTTGAGCCCAGGAAGTCAAGAACAGCTTGGGCAACATAGTGAAACCCTGTCTCCAGAAAAAAAATAAATAAAGTTTATAAATATCTCATGAACATATACATTTTATTATCTATTCAATTAACTTTTCAAAAATGTATGATATGACTGGGCACGGTGGCTAACGCCTGTAATGCTAGCACTTTGGGAGGCTGGCGCAGGCGGAGGCCAGGAGTTGAGGCCACCTGGCCAACATGGTGAAACCTCTCTACTTAAAAAAAAACAAAAATTAGCTGGGCATGGTGGTGCATGCCTGTAATACCAGCTACTCAGGTGGCTCAGGCATGAGAATTGCTTCAACCCGGGAGGCAGAGGTTACAGTGAGCCAAGATCACACCACTGCACTCCAGCCAGGGTGATAGAGCAAGACTCTTATCTCCAAAGAAAAAAAAAGTATGTGCTCTGTGGCACAGATATGAATTCCCTATTATCTAGAATACCCTATTCACCAGGGGACCAGAAAGCAGAGAGATTGCTGAAATCAGAGAGGGCAGATCTGATCAGCTTCCTTTTTAAAAAATAAATATTTTTGGTGACAGAGTCTCACTCTGTCACCCAGGCTGGAGTACAGTGGCTCAATCACAGATCACTGCAGGCTCAACTTTCCAGGCTCCAGCGATCCCCCCACCTCAGCCTCCCAAGTAGCTGAGACCACAGGCACCTGCCACCACAGCCAGCTAATTTTTGTATTTTTGGTAGAAATGAAGTCACACCATGTTTGCTGCCCAGGGTGGTCTCAAACTCTCAGACTTCAAGCAGCCCTGCCACCTTGGCCCCATAAAGTGAACTGAAATTAGTCAGGTGCAGTGGCTCATACCTGTAATCCCAGCTCTTTGGGAGGCTGAGGTGGGCAAATCATGAAGTCAAGTGATCGAGACCATCCTGGCCAACATGGTGAAACTGTGTCTCTACTAAAAATACAAAAATTAGCCAGGTGTGGTGGTGTGCACCTGTAGTCCTAGCTACTTGGGATGCTGAGGCAGGAGAATCGCTTAAACCCAGGAAGCAGAGGTTGCAGTGAGCTAAGATCGCACCACTGTGCTCCAGCCTAGAGACAGCGAGACTCCATGTCAAATTAAAAAAAAAAAAAAAAGGTGAACGGAAATTGTGCCACTGCAAGGAAGTCTGAGCATCAGAGTGAGACCCTGTCTTAAAATGGAAAAAAAAAAATCATTGAAATGTTCAAACCCTTTGACCAAGTAATTCCGCTTCTGAGAATCTATCCTGAGAAAATAATCCAAAATGCAAAAAAAGCATTATTTACAAGTAACTATGTCCCAATTCAAAATAGAATAAAAATGAAACAACCTTAAATTCAACAATAAGTAAAATCCAACAATTTTTGTTGTTGTTTGAGACAGTCTCATTCTGTCTCCCAAGCTGGAATGCAGCGGCATAATCATGACACTGCAGCCTTGACCTTCCCAGGCTCAGGTGATCCTCCCACCTCAGTCTCCCAAGTAGCTGAGTCTATAGGCGCACACCACCATGCCTAGCTAATGTTTTGTACAGACAGGGTTTTTGCCATGTTGCCCAGGGTGGTCTCCAATTCCTGGGCTCAAGTGATCTGCCTGTCTTGGCCTCCCAAAGTGCTGGGGTTACAGGTGGGAGCCACCTCATCCAGCCCAACAATTTCAAAGTAAGTTTACAAGGTGGTTTTTTTTTTTTTTTTTTTTTTTTTTTTAGTAACATAGAGTAATGCTCATGTTCTGATCTAAAGTGGAAAAGCAGGATATAAAATTGCTTACACATATCGTAATTGTCACTTTATTTTTTTTTAAGCATGCAAAAAGACTAGAGAAATAGGTAGAAAAATGTTAAACTTTCTTTGGTCTGTTTTTTATACTTTTGAGGAAAGAGGGTGCCGAGCAGGGGAGGCCACAACTATGGGTCGTCTTTGTCGTCTAATGGCTATGTTATCCCATCTGCTTCTGTCAGTGGTGTGAGTGCCAAATGCTCTGACGCCAGCTAGGTAGTTCTTCATTATTCCTTTCATAGGAATAACATATACTAATCTGAAATGTCTGGCCAGGCCCAGTGGCTCAAGCTTGTAATCCCAGGACTTTGGTAGGCCAAGGTTGGCGGATCACCTGAGGTCGGGAGTTTGAGACCAGCCTGACCAACATGGAGAAATCCCCTCTCTACTAAAAAATACAAAATTAGTCAGGTGTGGTGGCACATGCCTGTAATCCCAGCTACTCGGAAGGCTGAGGCAGGAGAATCACTTGTACTTGGGAGGTGGAGGTTTCGGTGAGCTGAGATCTCACCACTGCACTCCAGCATGGGGAACAAGAATAAAACTCAGTATCAAAAAAATGTAATTAATTAATATAATTAAATGTCTAGACAGTTTCCTTCATTCTCCCTTATGCACATATTTACCAACATGAAACAGCAAACTTGTCATTAGTCTCAGTCACCACTAGGGGGAGTAATAAAAAGTTCTTTTTTTTCCAGGAGAACTGACTTTAAAGTTGTGGATTGGTGCTACCATTTATCCATACAAAAGAAAAACTAAAACTGATATACTAGTCTACCTTGAAAAACATTTATTGCTCCTTTAGTAAGTCCCTTACTTATAATACCTAATTAAATTTAAACCAAAAATTTTAAATAAATTTTTTAAAATTAAAAAATATTACCACACACCGAATACGTTTGTTTTACTTAAGTTCTTTATTTATGTATTATTATTTTTGAGTCAGAGTCTCGCTTGTTGCCAAGGCTGGAGTGCAGTGGCACCATCTTGGCTCACTGCAACCTCCGCCTCCTGAGTTCAAGGGATTCTCAAGCCTCCACCTCCCAAGTAGCTGGGATTACAGGTGCCCGCCACCACGTCGGCTGATTTTTGTATTTTTTTTTTCACACAGAAAATAATTTGGTTCCAACGCAATTTTTGTATTTTTAGTAGAGACAGTTTCACCATGTTGGCCAGGCTGTTCTCGAACTCCTGACCTCAAGTGATCCACCCACCCCGGCCTCCCAAAGTGCTAGGATTACAGGCATGAGCTACCATGCTCAGCCTGTTTTACTTATTTAAAACTCGGCGTGTGTGTATGTGTGAATATATGTGTGTGTGTGTATATATATATGCATCCATAAAGATGTATATATACATATATATACCTGAATACGTATATATACATCTATGCATGAATAGATGTATATATGCATATATGTGTGGATCAATATATGCATGTATGTATGAATATATTATATATACAATATGTGTATGAATATATATTTACAAACATACACACACTCTTCTTCCAGTGATCTGTGCTAAAGACAATTCGTTTCATTCATCTGGCTGGAAATCACACACCCCAGAGTAATAGTGATGCTGTTCAACTCGCCCTCTGGAGCCAGTGACACTTTAAACAACCTTGGTTTCCAATTAGTTTGGTTTGTGGAGCACTGGTAAATGGAGTACCCGGTGTTTGTTTTTGTAAGAAAAACTATCTGTGCAGTTGTGGACAGGCAAGATGCTTTGCTTCTGACAACTGATGAGTTCTGTCTGATTCACCTGCCAGCCATTTGGCTTTGATGCTTCCTCATGTTCCCATTACACTGCTCTTCCCACTCACTCAGTGGAAGAACCTGCCAATCTGCATTGCTCTACCTCATCACTCACAGTCGTTTTGTCACTAGACATATGAAGATCACCGAGTGGCCTCAGAGACACAGAGAAGTCTAAAGGCATGGTGACACTAAGAACAACAAAATGTTGACGCACCTACTGGTATTTTGGATGCTGCTTCTTTCCAAACTGTCCTTAGCTCCTTGAGTGGGCTGAAATTGTTGATCTGTGTTCTGTTTTCCAGGGTTGCAAAGAGTCGGCAGCTTAAAAAGCAATAAACATGTTTCAGTACTTTGATGAGAGAATTCCCATTCTCTTCACTCTCACACTATTTTCAAAGCCATTCTTGCTAAATGTATAGAAATAACAGACCTACCAGGATTTCCTTTTGCATGTTTCCTATCTACTAACCCATCTCTTATCTGGAGGTGTTTACTCAGAAATGTTGGTCTCCAGGAACCTAGCCCAGACAGGGCACAAGTGGAGAATAAGCAGACAATGTAGAAATTTAAAAAGCCAAATATTGTCCTGAGCATTTTCCCCCTCCTATATTAATATGAAGCAAGCAGATCTTTGTAGCAGGAGTCATGGGCCTTGGGGTCTGGTCTAAGTGTTATTCAGACTAACCTAAGAGAATCTTTTTCTTTTTTTCTTTTTTTTTGAGACAGGGCCTCACTCTGTTGCCCAGACTGGAGTGCAGTGGTGTAATCTCAGCTCACTGCAACCTCCGCCTCCCAGGCTAAAGAGATTCTCATGCCTCAGCCTCCTGAGTAGCTGGGATTACAGGCGAGAGCCACTATCTCTCGGCTAATTTTGTATTTCTAGTAGAGATGGGTTTTCACCATGTTGGTCAGGCCAGTCACGAACTCCTGGCTTCAAATGATCCACCCACCAGGGCCTCTCAAAGTGCTGGGGTTACAGGTTGTGAGTCACTGCACCCTGCCATTAAGACAATCTTGTACTTCAGTTTCCTCGTCCATAAAATAAGAACAATAATACCTACCAGTGGGGATGCTATGAAAATAAAATATAATACAATAAAGGTTATAATACTTAGGAAATAGCAGAAGTAAAACAAATGAAAGTCTATGCTCTTTATTCAAGAGTCTTTTGGCTCTGCTTATCCCAATTTTAACATAATTTTAAGAAACTTAGTTAACTATATTTCCTTGCCTATAGCAAATTAAAGCAACAAATGTGGAGTTTGGAGATGGCAGCAAGATATGTAAAAGTGAGAGGAGGCACAAAAAATTTCTACATGCTCCCTTAAGCTCCAGAGGCCTTTGTATGGGCAAACATATTCCTTAGTGGAAGCTTAAGATAGCATTGTATCACGATGCTTCACCATAACAGATGTTCAGAAAAATACCACTGTCACCAAGGAAAGGTTAGAATATGTTTAGAATATAATCAAAACAGACATTTAGAATATAATGAAGTTTGTAATGTTTTCATTAGTATAATTAAAATTTTAAGAACTAAGAAATTAAAGAAATAAACTTCAACTGTCTGAAGCATTTATTTAGATGGAGATGGCTTTTTCCCTGATGCTAGAAAAAGAGGGTGACATTTTTAAAGAAAAAATAAACATGGTAGCAATTTTTTTTAAGATGGAGTCTTGCTCCATCGCCAGGCTGGAGTGCAGTGGTGTGACCTCAGCTCACTGCAACCTCTGCCTCCCGGGTTCAAGCAATTCTCCTGCCTCAGCCTCCCAAGTAGCTGGGATTACAGGTACCCATACCACACCCGGCTAATTTTTGTATTTTTTTAGTAGAGATGGGGTTTCACCATGTTGGCCAGGATGTTCTCACTCTCGTGACCTTGTGATCTGCCCACCTCAGCCTCCCAAAGTGCTGGGATTACAGGCGTGTGCCACTGTGCCCGCCTGGTATCATTTTATGTCCTATGTACCAGTAGACGGTTTCCAGCAGTGGCCACCATCAATTCCCTCCCTCCTGTCCATCCTGCCACGCCTCCCATAATGAGCTAGAGTCTATTTCCCCACCCATTGAATCTGGGCTGGCCTCGCGACTTTCTCTGACCAACAGAAAGCAGAGAAAGTGACACAGTCCTAGGGTCAGAACTAACTTTTAAGAGGCCTGGTAATTTTAGCTTTCACTTGCAAAGTCAGCTGCTATGCTGTAGAGAAGCTTGGGTAAGACTATTTATTGAATGATGACAAGTCAAGTGCTAAGAGAGGCCACCTGGAGGAGCTCAAGGTACCAGACACTTAAGTAGAACCTCCAGCTGACTGCAATCAAGTGAATGATGCCAGCCAATGGCCATGTGGAACAGAAGAACCACTCAGGTGAACCCTGTCAAATTCCTGACCCACAGAATTCTGAGAAATAATAAACTATTGTTATTTTAAGCTACTAGATTTTGGGATTTGTTGTTGTTATTACACATCAATAGATAATGAAAACATAACAGATTAAAGTTATTTCAGGCTTGGCGCAATGGCTCACGCCTGTAATCTCAACACTTTGGGAGGCCGAGGAGGGTGGATCACCAGGTCAGGAGTTTGAGACCAGCCTAGCCAATATGATGAAACCGCACCTCTACTAAAAATACAAAAATTAGCCAGGCATGGTGATGCGTGCCTGTAGTCCCAGCTACTTGGTAGGCTGTGGCAGAAGAATTGCTTGAACCTGGGAGGCAGAGGCTGCAGTGAGCCGAGATTGCGCCACCGCACTCCAGCCTCTTTGACAGAATGAGATTCTGTCTCAAAAAAAAAAGTTATTTCTAATAGTTTCTAGCAAACTCTAATTTTCTAAGGAAACAGAAATATTAGGATATAAGTAAATTATTTGTGCCTTTTTTTTTTTAGATAGGGTCTCACTTTGTTGCCTGTGCTAGAGTGTAGTGACATGATTTCGGCTCACTGCAATCTCGACTTCCCAAGCTCAGGTGATCCTCCCACCTCAGCCTCCCGAGTAGCTGCGACTACAGGCATGTGCCACATGCCCAGATAATTTTGATATCTTTTGTAGAAACAGGGTTTCGCTATGTTGTCCAGGCTGGTCTCGAACTCCTGGGCTCAAGCAATTCACCTGTCTTGGCCTCCCAAAGTGCTGGGATTATAGGCATGAGCCACTCCACCTGACTGTGTCTTCTCTTTATATAAAAACAAATGACAGCTGGGCGTGGTGGCTCTTGCCTGTAATCTAAGCACTTTGGGAGGCCAAGGCAGATGGACTGCTTGAGCTCAAGAGTTTGAGGCCAGCCTGGACAGAAGAGTGAAACCCCATCTCTATTCAAAAAAAAAAAAAAAAAAGATAAATAAATACCGGCTGGGCATGTTGAGACCCCATCTCTACAACTCACAAAATTAGTCGGGTGTGCTGGTACAGCCTGTAGTCCCAGCTACTCAGGGGTCTGTCGTGGGAGGATTGCTTGAGTCCAGAAGATTGAGGCTGCAGTGAGCCATGATCGTGCCACTTCACTCAGCAAAAATAAATGCCAATGCTTTTCCAAATGTTCTGAGTGAGGACTGAAGCCTCACTAAGATTCAGCATTGTACAATGAAAGAACAACAGACCAGGAGTCAGGAGACCTGCTCCTAACCAACCTGGCCCTTGGTAGTAGCACGGCAAGTTGAGGACGGCAGGGAGAGCTATCTGCCCTGTATAGGCAATAAAAGGGTGCATTTGGCCAGGCACAGTGGCTCACAACTGTAATCCTAGCACTTTGGGAGGCTGAGGCAAGTGGATCATCTATGGTCAGGAATTCAAGACCAGCTGGGCCAACATGGTGAAACCCTGTCTCTACGAAAAATACAAAAAATTAACCGGGCATGGTGGCACATGCCTGTAGTCCCAGCTACTCAGGAGGCTGAAGCAGGAGAATCGTTTGAACCTGGGAGGCAGAGGCTGTAGTGAGCCGAGATTGTGCCACTGTACTCCAGCCTGGGCGACAGAGCAAGACTCTGTCTCAAAATAAATAAATTAAATTAATTAAACTAAAAATTTAAAAGAGGGTACCTGTTAAGCAGAGAATTTTAAAACAGTAACAAAACCCAGTAAAAGTTGGCCTGCTTTTTATCGCCATGGGCTTGCAGTTCTAAGTATCAGTAATTACAACTTTCTTCCAATGGGGCAGACCTCTCCTACCACATCTGCATCTTGACATCACTGGGCTTGAGCTTCACACTCTGTAAAATGACAAAGCTAATCCATGTCTAAGAGATCTTCCGACTCTAATATTCTATAATTCAAGAGACAGCCAGCTTTATGAGTGTGAACTTGTTCAAATTCATTCATTCATTCATTCATTCATTCCCTCATTCCTTCACTGGCCATTTATCAAGTTCCTTCTATGTACTGGGCACCATGCTAGGTGCTGGGACACAGGAGTCAGAGGTCAACCCTGTCCTAAGGAAGCTCACAGAGGAATCGCTCTGCAAGCTACACTTCCCAGCCAGCTCCCATGGTGTCTGCTCACCTCCTCGGAGGTGTTTTCTTTGATCCACCAGGTCCCCCAGACCCTAGTTGATATTTGAGCTACTTATGGGCAGAGTTTGTGGCTTACTCCTCTTCAGAACCCAGAGTCTAGATAGCCTCTGGCTCTCCAGATTTTGCTGAATGAGTGAGTGAATAAATGAATGAATGAATATGCAACTTAGAATGGAGATTAATACCTGTCCAAGATACTTTATTCAGTAAGTTGAGCCATGCAAAATTGCCAATACTTGATCATTTTGATTAATAAAACAGCAATTGCATATGTTTCAATTTGATACATATAAATTTACAGAGGACATGGGCTGTGTGTTGGGCCTGGACTGGGAGGCAGAGTATCTACCTTGATCCTGGAGGACTGATTTCCCAAAGCCAAGAGTACCTTGCTATGAGCCACTTGCATATATATGTCAGTCCCTGCACATAGGTTAGGGGCAAAGTCGAACCCAGCTCTGGGGTCCTGCTTAGGTTGCCCCTTCCTCCCCCTTAGGTTACCTGATGGCTCATCTCTGACTGATCTCCAGTGCTTACTTCAGAGACTTGGGTGAAAGGTTTCCAGCCACAACCACTTCTTTTCCTGGATCTTTTGCCAAGATGTCCCCCTTGAAAGTCTCTCACTGTTCTTGGAAACCTTGCTAGAGTTGGGCAGTTGCCACTAGCATCCAGCTGCTGACCCCCTAAAGGCTGCAGCACAGGGGGAATATAGCTTAAAGATGGAGGGCCCACAGCCGGAGGTAAGTTGTAGACATTTGCAAATTTTCTTGAAGCAGTCCACAAAGACATTTGCTCTTCCTGCTCCTTCTGTTTCATCTCAACTTCATCCAATATCTGCTCGATATTCCTCAGCCTATCAACATTCTCTTGCATTATTTTCTGCATAATCGTTAGATCCAGCACACACTTACTGAGGTAATACTCCTCAGTCTTGGACCTCTCGTTCAAATTGCTCATGGCTTCTCTGACTGGCTCAGGAAGGCTGAGTGAACTGAGTGAACCATTTTGCCAGTCCCAGTCCTCAAAAGAGTGTTCTGTGCCAGCTTCTGAAGAGCTCTTATCCTCACTCCAAAAACAACATGCCTCTCTCTCCATCTTATCCATTAATTCTTCCATGGATTTTAGTTCATCTACCTGGTTAGATCTGTCTGCCTCAAAAGATGAAGCAGCTCCTGGAGGCTCTTCTATATCATCTTCCAAAGTCAAGCAGCCTGAGATCTCGTTGATTTCGAAACTGCAGAGGCTTGCCTGATCCGTGCTGGGGCTGCTGGCTTCTCCTGCCATAAATGGAGCAGGGCAAGGAGCATCTTGATTCTGAGTCTCCCTAGCCCTCAGACATGCATCTGGGGCCTGAGGATCTAGTGCCCCCTCAGTGAATAAAGAGTGAACTCTTGGTGAATGAGGTTGACTGCCTACTGAAAAGAGCAGCAAAATGCAACTGATTAAAATGAACATATTTAGCAGCTAAGCAGCCTTGGCCTGTTCAAGAGGCAAAGACTGTAAAAAAATTTTTTAAAAAAGCTTTGTATTGGGCCGGGCACGGTGGCTCACGCCTGTAATCCCAGCACTTTGGGAGGCCGAAGCAGGTGGATCACGAGGTCAAGAGATCAAGACCATCCCGGTCAACATGGTGAAACCCCGTCTCTACTAAAAATACAAAAAATTAGCTGGGCATGGTGGCGCATGCCTGTAATCCCAGATACTCAGGAGGCTGAGGCAGGAGAATTGCCTGAACCCAGGAGGCGGAGGTTGCGGTGAGCCGAGATCGCACCATTGCACTCCAGCCTGGGTAACAAGAGCGAAACTCCGACTCAAAAAAAAAAAGCTTTGTATTTTCCCACCCCCTTCCCAGTTGTGGAAGACTACTAGATACACTCACAAAGGGTGAGGGAGTATTTGTCACCTAGATGAAAGCTCCTATTTTGACATGGAATGAGGCAGAAATTGTTGGGGCAGGGGTCTAGCCATGGAGGAAATATGTTAAGCTTAATTTATTGTGTGTCCAAAACACGCATAACTGTCAAGACACGCAAATTACTGGCCCCTGAATCTTGCTTTGTTTTGTAGAGACAGGCCCTTGCTATGTTGCCCAGGTTGCTCTCAAACCCCTGACTTTAAGTGATCCTCCTGTCTCACCCTCCCAAAGTGCTAGGATTATAGGCATGAGCCACTATGCCTGGCTCCCCTGAATCTTAAGGACCACAATCATAGCCTTCTTTTCATACAAAAGAATTTGACTATTTCTCAGTTAAAGTTATGCTCTTGGTGAGCATCTGATAAAAGTAGCCTAGAGACCACCCAAGGAGCCATTACATTATGGGAGTAATAAAAACCTCAAAAAATAATGCCAGGACTGACGACTCACCACCCCTGGTTTACAGGTATACACGTTGCAGAGAATGGGATGAAGGAGCCAAAGTAATGAGAGGTTATGGGGAAACTCTGGAAGCACTACTGAAGGAGAGTCAGAGTGAATGGTCATTTGGCTGGAATTGGAAGGCATGGGTTCCAGTTCTGTAACAAGTTCTCTGTGATCCTGAGCAGGTTACAACCTCTCTGAACCTTAGTTTTCTCATCTGTAATATGAAAGCATTAAGCCTGATGGCTGCAAGGTCCTTTCCAGCTCTAAATTCTAAGGTTTTCAAATGTACTAAAATGTAGTAAAATTGGTTAGACAAAGTGGCTCATACATGTAATCCCAGTGATTTGGGAGGCTGACGTAGGGGGACTACTTGAGGCCAGGAGTTCAAGACCAACCTGGGCAATATAATGAGACCCCATATCTACAAAAAACAAAAAAACAAAAAACACCTTTTTTTTTTTAGGCCAGGTGTGGTGGCTCATGCCTGTAATCCCAGCACTTTGGGAGGCCCAGGTGGGAGGACTGCTTGAGTTCAGGAGATCAAGAGCAGCCTAGGCAACATAGTGATACCTTGTCTCTACTAAAAATTTTTTAAATTAGCTAGGTGTAGTAGTACACAACTATAGTCCCAGCTACTTGGGAGGCCAAGGCAGGAGGATTATTTGAGCCTGGGAGATTGAGGCTGCAGTGAGCTATGATTGCACCACTGCACTCCAGCCTGAGAAACAGAGTAAAACCATGTCTCAAAAAAAAAAAAAAATTAGCAGAACACGCTGGCATGTACCTGTAGTCCTGGCTACTCGAGTGGCTTAAGCCCAGGAGTTGCAGGCTGCAGTAAGCTATAACTGTGCCTCATACTCCAGTCTGGGCTACAGAGTAAGATCCTCTCTCTTAAAAAAAAAAAAAAGAAAGAAAAAAGGTAATTTTCTTCTTTAAACTATTCCAGATTTTCTATAACGAGTATGTTTTATTTGTGAAGCAATTAAACAAATTCTTAAGAGTAATTGTGCTCGAAATAAACTCAATTATTATGACTTAGTTCTAGATCTATGCTAAACCCAAAAAGTTTACCTTAATAATTTAAGGATCTTGATTTTTTCCTAAGGTATCCGTCTTTTCCCAGTGTGAGTTACATCTACAGTGGCCAGACATGGTGGCTTATGCTTGTAATCCCAGCACTTTGGGAGGCCAAGACAAGCAGATCACTTCAGGCTAGGAATTCAAGACTAGCCCGGCCAACATGGTAAAACCCTGTCCCTACTGAAAACACAAAAATTAGCCAGGTATGGTGGCACATGCCTATAATCCCAGCTACTCAGAGGCTGAGGCATGAGAATCACTTGAACCCAGGAGGCAGAGATTGCACTGAGCCGAGATCATACCACTCCACTACAGCCTGGGCAACAAAGCAAGACTTTGTCTCACAAAACAAACCAACAAGTTATATCTACAGTTTAGAGGAGTCAATTAGTTGCAGCTCATGTGACTCTCAGAATACATTTGTGTCAAAGTAACGCAGTCTGTGAATTAAGGGCATACCCATTTCTTTTAGCTCTTTGATTTCCATTTCAGGGGTCTCTCTGGGGTGTTCTGAAGTCAGTCCTAGATAGACATTGACATCAGGATGGAGTCTGTATCTCTGCACTCTGGGACTCTCTGTTGGTTGAGTTCTCTGGGCTCCAGTAAAATCCTATAACACAGGAAATATTGTCAAGGACATAGTCTCAGTCATCCTGAATGTGACTGGAGCTTTAGAAACCATCTAAGTATCTGATAGAATCCCTCTTATTCCTGTTGGGTAGGCCGACTAGTTTATTGTTATTGCCAATACCTTAAAAGCAATAATAATAGCTATCATGCACTAAATCTCCACTAAGTACCTTCAGTGTGCCCCTACTATGAATATGTGTTGAACCTCCCTGGCTCCCCTCCTCAATTCCCATGCTGCTCTCACCAAGTTAGCAGTTAGGCTTTTCTCGAGAACACAGAAAGGGTGTAATAAAATGAGGATTTCAACTTGGTCTCTAGTTTTGTCTTGGTCTCTAACTCCCTACTCTCCTGAGATAGGTAAGCAGGCATAAATTCTCAAGAACTGGCCGGGCGCGGTGGCTCAAGCCTGTAATCCCAGCACTTTGGGAGGCCGAGGCGGGTGGATCACGAGGTCAAGAGATCGAGACCATCCTGGTCAAC
>NW_016107436.1:501330-502746 GCF_001604975.1 Cebus imitator
AACAAGAGCGAAACACAGACAAAAAAAAAAAAAAAAAAAAAAAAAAATTCTCAAGAACTTCAAGTTTTACCTTCAAGTCATTCTTCAGAATATACTGGATATCTTGAAGGTTCATAGTTCGGTCTTTCTGCTTGACGTGGATGCCTGACTTTACAATATCATAGTAAGGTTTTGGAAGCCTGACGTCAGCTTCTAAATAATTCCCCAAGACTATGGCTTCTTTAATAACTGAGCCATTTAAGCCACTCCAGGGTATGTCATCTGTAAGGAAAAAGTCACAGAAAGGAGTAACATTAGGAAACCACGGAATAGAGTGGGGGAAAAGAAATCAGATGAAGCTGAGTATCCTTAGGCAAAACACTTAACTCCTTTACTTTTTTTTCCAACCCACTGTACCTTAGAAACAATTAACTCATTTATATTTTAATTTCTCTCTATAGAAAAACTACCTGGAAGGCCAAAAAATTCCAGTGATAAGTGAGAAGCCACTTTACCCATTTACCAGGGAAATCCCTGCCACAGAGATAGGAAACAGTAGTGTCAGCAACATGTACACATGGGCTCCCTGCTGGCAGGGGAGCCCAATATTCATCTTACATATGCCACTGTTTTGCCTCTGGGACCATAAATACCATGAAAAAGCAGCCCTTGGCCGAGCACGGTGGCTCACACCTCTAATCCTAGTACTTTGGGAGGCCGAGGCAGATGAATCACCTGAGGTCGGGAGTTCGAGACCAGCTTGGCCAACATGGTGAAATCCCATCTCTACTAAAAATACAAAAATTAGCCCAGTGTGGTGGTGGGCACCTGTAATCTCAGCTACTCTGGAGGCTGAGGCAGGAGAATTGCCTGAACCCAGGAGACAGAGGTTGCAGTGAACCGAGATTGGACCACCACTCTCCGGAGAGGCTAGGCAAAAGAGTGAGACTCCATCTCAAAAAAAATAGCCCTTTATGAATGTGATTTTACTCTGTGTGTGTGTGTGTGTGTGTGTGTGTGTGTGTGTGTCTTTTCCTTGAAGGATTCCTTCCATCTTCAGATGTGACTACTTTCTTCACATCAGAGCTATGGGATTGGAAGGACATCCATTTCTTTCAAATGACACTGTTGATACAACTACTGGACCCTGGGTGTGTTTAATTTCACAGTTTACTTCTCAGAGGCTAGTCTTTCCCCCTAATTTACAAGTTTTCAAGGGATACCTAACATAGATCCTAAGTATTGATACCAATATTCAGATTAAAAATTTTGCTTGGACTAAATGAATTATCACTGACAAGCAGATGGGTGGGCTTTGCTAAGTTTTTTTTTTTTTGGAAGCAGTGGCATGACCTCAGCTCACTGCAACCTCTGCCTCCCAGGTTCAAGAGATTCTCCTGCCTCAGCCTCCTGAGTAGCTGGGCCTACAGGTGCATG
>NW_016107436.1:503141-505148 GCF_001604975.1 Cebus imitator
TTTGAGACAGAGTCTCACTCTGTTGCCCAGGCTGAAGTGCAGCGGCACAATCTTGGCTCACTGTAATCTCTACCTCCCACGTTCAAGTGATACTCCTGCCTCAGCCTCCCGAGTAGCTGGACCTACAGGCGTATACCACCACACCCGGTTAATTTTTGTATTTTTAGTAGAGATAGGGTTTCACCATGTTAGCCAGGCTGGTCTTGAACTCCTGACCTTGTGATCCACCCACCTCAGCCTCCCAAAGTGCTGGGATTACAGTCATGAGCCACCACGCCTGGCCAAGGAATCTCTTTTTAATAAGTCTTCTACTTTCATAAAAGTAAGTAACTCCTGGCGGGGAGAAAAATACAACCTAAGAATAGGGACTTTGGTCAACCATTAATGATCTTGATCTACCTGTTAAAATCTCCTGCACGATCATAGAAAAGCTGTAGATGTCCGACTTCACTGTGGCTGCCTTCTGTAAGATCACTTCTGGTGCGGCCCAGTTGTACAGCTGGGTAGGGAGGGGCACTTGAGTCAGGTCCCTCTGTACACCTCCATCCTGGCTATGGAAGGAAACACACAAGGCAGGGCTCATGCCTTAAAGAGCCTTTTATTAATCAAATCATTCATTCAGAGTCTTCCCGCTGCCCAGGCTGGAGAGCAGTAGCATGATCTCGGCTCACTGCAACCTCTGCCGTCTCCTGGGTTCAGGCGATTCTCCTGCCTCAGCCTCCCAAGTAGCTGGGCTTATAGGTGTCTGTCACCAGGCCAGGCTAATTTTTGTATTTTAGTAGAGACAGGGTTTCGCCATGTTAGCCAGGTGAGTAGTTCTTTTAATCAACACACTGCATTTGTGAAAACTTTGCCTCTGAAGGCTGACAACCTCTTTGAGCTTCTGTAAACCTGGCTAGACACTGAGCTAAACCATGCTGCTTCAGAGCTGTTCCAACACCTGCAATTCCTTACTGTTCCACCCAGGCCCTCACCCTGAGTTCATGTGGCAACTCTACTGCTTACCCACTTCACTCAAGTCACAGGAGCCTTCTTTCGGTTCCTCCAACATACCTAGCACATTACCACTTCGTCTTTGCACTGGCAGCTTCTGCCAGGTATGCCCTGCCCACAGATCCTAGAGTGACTAGCTGCTTCTTGTGACTTAGATTATTTGTCTGAAAGTCATTTCTTCAAGGAGGCCCTCCTTAACCATCTAAAGTAGTCTCATTTTATTGGTTCCAGAGCACTTGTTATTTGAATGCATGTTCATTTATTTAGTTTATTATCAGTCTCTCTTCCATTCTAGAGAGTCAGCTCCATGACAGTAAGCACCTCATCTGCCTTTATATCACTGTAACCCTGGGCTTTCGCAAGGGCCTTGATGCTTGCTGTTGAATAAATGAATGTAAGCTCTTCAAATATCCCCCCTCAAGACCCATCTGCTTTATCAAAGCCATCTGGGACTTCCCCAACTCCTCATGATTGCTTCTTTTCAGAACTCCTGCCCTTTTGGGATGGGCCCTCTCAGTTCAGTACTCAAAGGTTCACTCATTTGCTTAAAAAACTCATCTTCCCAAACAGACTCCTTGAGAGCTAAGTCAGAGCATCCTAAATGTCTTCTGGCCCAGCAAGAGACCTCAGGGTAAACTCAGCACTGACTTCCACCCACAGGTATCATGAGAATCAAATGAGATCACGGATGCAGAAACACTCCGTGAGCCATAAAGCGCTCTTTCATGTAAAGAATTAGCACGAAGGGGCTGGGCATCTTGGCTCACGCCTGTAATCCCAGCACTTTGGGAGGCTGAGGCAGGTGGATCACAAGGTCAGGAGATCGAGACCATCCTGGTCCAACAAGGTGAAACCCCGTCTCTACTAAATATAAAAAGTTAGCCAGGCGTGGTGGTGTGTGCCTGTAATCCCAGCTACTGGTAGACTGAGGTAGGAGAATCACTTGAACCCAGGAGATGGAGGTTGCAGTGAGCAACCTGCACTCCAGCCTGGCAATAGAGTGAGACTCCGTTT
>NW_016107436.1:507643-509182 GCF_001604975.1 Cebus imitator
AAAAAAAAAAAAAAAAAAAAAAACAGAGCTGAAGGGTAGGAGAAACAGCTGTATCACTTTTACACCAAGAAACGGAAAACTATCCTTGACAGTAACATTCAACAAACTGATGGTCCTAGTAGGGTTACCAAAACTAAATATCCACTCATGTTATCAGCTTTCTAAATAGGGTATGTTGTTACACCTGCAGTGGCTTGCTGACTGATATTTCTGACACTTCTACCTCAAGTTCCATCCCAAGGTCATTCATAGATATTCACAGACCCTGGGTTACCTCCTACCCCCTCACTTGGCCAGCTGTTGACCCCAGAAGCTTCATGTATTTCACTTCATTTCCTCCCATTTTGGCTCCATGGTCACCACCAGGCCCTGTCTCATGGTCTCTTGGCTGGTGTTCCTGTCCTCAACCACCAATCCATCCTGCCCCTATATCCTGGAGACATCCTCTATCATCTGGTTTAGCCCCATCTGTGTCTCAAACCAACTGGATAACTTCACACCATTGCTTCACTCTTGAGTGCCTCAATTTCCTCAACTATAAAAGAATAGCATTGGGCTGGGCCATCTCCAAAGCTCCATTTCACTCTAGGATGCACATTCCTATAGAAGAGCAAGAGTAGAAGAAACTGCGGTACCTTTCTCTCAACAGCAGATGGCATTCCATCACTGACAACAGTCTACACCTCTTGGCTTCCACTGCTCCTGAACACAGAGCCAGAGGAGATAACCCTGCTCTGAACCATTTCAAGTTTTTCCTTCAACTAGATCATCTAATCATTTAAGAAACATTTACTGGCCAGGCGTAGTGGCTCATGCCTGTAATCAGGAGGCCAAGGCAGGAGGATTGCATGAGCCCAGGAGACTGAGGTTGTAGTGAGCCACTGTACTCTCACCTGGACAAAAGAGAGAGATCCTGTGTCCCTGATCCCCAAAAAAGAAGGCTGGGCACGGTAGCTCACAACTGTAATCCCAGCACTTTGGGAAGCCAGGTCAGGCAGACTGCATGAGTCCAGGAGTCTAAGTCCAGCCTGGGCAACATGGCATCACCCTGTCTCTATAAAAAACACAATTAGCCAGATGTGACGGTGTGTGCCTATAGTCCCAGCTACTCAGGAGGCTGAGGTAGGAAGATCGCTTGACATTGGGAGGTTGCAGTGAGCCGAGATTGTGCCACTGCACTCCAGCTTGGGTGATAAAGCAAAATCTTGTCTCAAAATATAAACAAATAAAACATTTACTGAGCACTTACGACATGTGGCAGGCCCAGAGCTGGTGATGAACTCCCCTTCTGGTGGGGCAGACACACTTGTATAGAAATGACTGTGGTATGGCCAGGCATGGTGGCTGAAGCCTGTAATCCCAGCACTTTGGGAGGCTGAGGCGGGCGGATCTCAAGGTCAGGAGTTCGAGACCAGCCTGGCCAATGATGAGACCCTGTTTCTACTACAAATACAAAAATTAGCTGGGCATGGTGGCATGCACCTGTAGTCTCAGCTACTCGGGAAGCTGAGGTAGAAGAATCGCTTGAACCCAGGAGGC
>NW_016107436.1:511012-513749 GCF_001604975.1 Cebus imitator
TTTGCCTGCTGACTGGCAGTGCAAAGAATGCAGTGGGGGATCAAAGCCTAGAACTTGGTGAAGCTACAGACTGGAGTGACAGAGAACACTGTCCCCACCTCCAACACACGCTGGATTGCAACAAGAGTGAGAAATACACCTCATTGTGTTAAAAGCCGCTGAAAATTTTGGAGTCAATAATTACAGCATTTATACACATTGGCTAATGTGAGCTCTTACTTGTTAAATGTTTATTAAAGTGTCACCAGGGCAGGTGCAGTGGCTCATGCCTATAATCCCAGCTCTTTGGGAGGCCGAGACAGGTGGATCATGAGGTCAAGAGATTGAGACCATCCTGGACAACATGGTGAAAGCCCACCTCTACTAAAAATACAAAATTAGCTTGGCATGGTGTCACATGCCAAAATCCCAGCTACTCGGGAGGCTGAGGCAGGAGAATAGCTTGAACCTGGGAAGCTGAGGTTGCAGTGAGCCGAGATCACGCTACTGCACTCCAGCCTGGCAACAGAGCAAGACTCCGTCTCATAAAAAAATTATAAGTAAATAAATAAATATCTCCAAATTCCTCTAGCCTTGGCAGACGGGATAAGGCATTTGGAACAGATTTAGTCACTGATGGACAGGTTCAGCTCACCAATGAGGAGTCCCACCAGATCAGATTCTGTGTCTACAGGAGAGGTCCCCAAGGGAGATCACCTTCAGGAGAAAGTTCTGCTCCATGTTGTGCCTACCTTTCCATCATGTACTCCAGGTTGGTCAGCCTCGCTTCACCTGGGGAGATGATATGGATAGCATAGGAGCTGAGGGAGCGGTGGATAAACCCCCGGAAATGCAGGTATCGCAGGGCATCAGAGATCTGGAGCAACAGATGCACAATCACCTCCATGTGTAGCACTGGGAACTGGGACCGCTGCAAGAAAGAGATAAAATGCCAAGAAAAAAAAAGGACTGAGGCCCTGACACTGTGGAACGTTTTGTGATTTCCAAAGTCTTTTCATATGATCCTCATGGTTACCAAGGATCCCCATTTTACAGATTCAGAACCTAATGGTCAGTGAGGCTACTGAATGGCCTGACATCCCAACGACTCAGGCCTCCTGAACTCAAACCTGGATTCCTTCCCCTCAGCTAAGCTGCTTCACACCACAAAAAATGAAAAGAAACTTCTCAAAGTCCGGTATGTGCATTCAGGATTGGCCTAGGGAAAACTGCCAGCAGAGGTCCCCCACAACACCAGTAAACCTGCCCTGTCCCCTCCATGTCCAAGCCCAAGCTGCTGGGGAGAACCTGGAAGCTCAAAGTACTGGCAGGATGCAGACAACCAATCCAGTCCCTAACCCAGTCAGACCAGCCAGAAAGTGCACCCTAAAGGGACAGAAATTTACTAACATTAACGCACCTGGCTGACTATAGTCTTAATGGGTCTCTCCCCCAGAGAAATGTTCTTTAGAGTAATATCCTCACTCAAGGGGGAAAAACAGAACAGGAGGTCCTGAGACAGAAGAAAGGGCAAGCCATTTGAGGGAAGGACCCTTCTTAGAGGGGCTCTCCTCACTTCTATCCAGGGTCTTTAGAACAAAGTCATAGAGGGAAAAAACCCAAATACTCCAAGATTTCTCTAAACCTACATCTCAGCCCAAAGCACCATCCCAAAGACTCTATATAAGACAGGAAAGATGTCTCCTAACCCCAAAGAAACTTCAGAGGTGAGAAGGGAGTGATAAAGGCCTCTACAGAAACAACTGGGATGGAGCACAAGTGAAAATGTAGGAAAATAAAGCCAGTAGCTGCTGCATTATACTTAGTCAAAAGGTGTCTATGTTTTGTGGGTCTGCTGCACTCTTAGATATCTTATAAAGAAGCAGGACTAGGCTGGCCACAGTGGCTTGCACCAATAATCCCAAGACTTTGGGAAGCTAAGGCAGGATGATCGCTTGAAACCGGAAGTTCAAGACCAGCCTGGGCAACACAGCGGGACCATAATTCTACTAAAAATTAAACAATTAGCTGGGTGGGGGCAGGGCGCAGTGGCTCACACCTGTAATCCCAACACTTTAGGAGGCCGAAGCAGGTGGATCAACTGAGATCAATTCAAGACGAGCCTGGCCAACATGGTGAAATCCCATCTCTACTAAAAATACAAAAATTAGAATGGTGTGGTGGCGGGCACCTATAATCCCAGCTACTTGGGAGGCTGAAGAAGGAGAATCGCTTGAACCAGGGAGGCAGAAGTTGCAGTGAGCCAAGATCGTGCCATTGTACTCCAGCCTGGAGGACAGAAAGGAAGTCTGTCTCAAAAAAAAAAAAAAGAAAAATTAGCTGGGCATGATGGCATGCACCTGTAGTTCCAGCTACCTGGGAGACTGATGTAGGAGGATCATTTCAGCCCATGAGTTCAAGGTTACAGTGAACTATGATCTCACTACTGTATTCCAGCCTGGGCAATAGAGCAAGACCCTGTCTCAAAAAAAAAGCAGAACAGGCTAGGTGCAGTGGCTCACATCTGTAATCCCAGCACTTTGAGAGACCAAAGTGGGCAGATCACTTGAGGTCAGGAGTTCAAGACCAGCCTGGCAAACATGGTGAAACCCTGTCTCTACTAAAAAAAAAAAAAATTAGCCAGGCATGGTGGCAGGTGCCTGTAATCCCAGCTACTCTGGAGACTGAGGCAGAAGAATCACTTGAAACCAGGAAATGGAAGTTGCAGTGAGCCAAGATCGTGCCACTGCACTCCAGC
>NW_016107436.1:514139-521163 GCF_001604975.1 Cebus imitator
AAAAAAAAAAAAAAAGATATTTATCTTCCATGCATGCAAAAATAGGATCACCACAGCTAAGGCAAGAGGGTGGGGAGGGAAGAAACTGGGAGGGCAGCAATGGAAAATCCATGGAAACAGTGGTTTACTCGTTCATGAAGAACACTGAACAATGTGCCGATAGTGATGCGCTCGTACACAAGGCGGGTTTTCTTCAGGTCCTGGGACAGACACACAGCCATCAACTGCAGCAGGTAGGGGTGCCGGAGTTTGCTGCAAAAGAAAAGAAGCTTTAGACAGGGGAGAGGCGGACATAATGAAAAAATGGACGTAGGCCTTTTGAACACATTCTAAACAAATGCCATTTGTACACAATCTTTTCTAAGTAAACAGGATAGGGTGAGGGTTTCTGTTGGAATCTGTGGCCCTTGCTGATGAGAACCTGAGAGCTTAGATCCGTCAATGATAACAATGACAATGTGGCTAAGAGCTCCTGTACACTTTGTTTGCATACATCATCTCAGATCCTAACAACCACCTGTAAGAAATGTATCATTACACTCATTTTAGAGACGAGGAGACCAACATCAAGGAAATGCAGGGCCTGGTACAGTTGCTCATGCCTGTAATCAAAACATTTTGGGAGGCCAAGGCAGGCAGATCACTTGAGATCAGGAGTTCAAGACCAGCCTGGCCAAGATGGTGAAACCCCATCTCTACCGAAAATACAAAAGTTACCCAGGTGTAGTGGCACACACCAGCAGTTCCAGCTACTCAGGAGGCTGAGGCCCAGGAAGTGGAGGTTGCAGTGAGCCCAGATCCTGCCACTGCACTCCAGAGCAAGAGTTGGTCCCCCCCCCAAAAAAAGGAAATATGTCAGGAATTCACTACCCAAGGTCGCATGCCTGACTCAGTCTCATGCCAAAGTCTATGTTGCCCAGGCTGGAGTTCTTCAGCTTTCTTTGGTCCCTTCAAGCCGACTTCCACAAAAAGAAGGATGTAGCCTCTCTAGATGCCTCCTGCAGGAGTTGAGGAGCCTTCTCAGGAGACACGTTGATAAGCCTGGGTCCACTGAATGAATAAATCAAGAGCCTGTCCTCGCAAGAGCAGAAGGACCTAACTCTGCAGCCACAGGAATCCTAAGGTCCAGAGATCCATGAACATGTCCTCAATGGCAGAGATATATCCTCAGACATCTGGATCTCATACAAGCCATGCTCTATGAAAACAGAATAGTCACATGCCTTTCTGATGGGCACAGGGCCTAAAGTGGGTGGGACTCAGAACTTGTAGCAGGAGAACCAAAAGGGCCTGCATGGAGGCTGCAGCATTCAGAGATGTGGGTTACAGGGCAGCTGACAGACAGAGCCCCTCACCACCACTGTTCCCACTGCTCAGGCTACTCATTAACTTCTCTTCCTCTTTCCTGGAAGCCCTTGGAAGTCAAGTCAATCAATTTCAACAGTCAGGAAATGCTGAGATTGAGAGGGGCTGGAGCTCCCCATCCTAGGCACAGGGCTAAACAGCCCAGAACCTGGGTCTATAGAGAGACCTGGACCTATAAGGGGCCTGGTCCTTAGGTCTCCTTCTCACCTGCTGTGTTCCTGCTCAGCAATTAACAAGTCAGCCAGTCGCAGCTTGCTGCAGTGTGGGTGGGTAGGGAGATTCAGCTCTTTCACTGTGACCCTGTTCCCGTTCCACACCAGGCTGCAAAGACAGGAAAGAGTTTCAACAGAAAGGATTGAGCAGCCACTTCTTCAGTGAATGAGTTTTCCTAAGCAAGGACCAGAAATATGGTCTCTACATAGAACCTGAAATACCACTGGGCACTACTGGGTCCTCCTTCCCACCACTCCCAGGTAATAAGGCACCCTAGGGAACTTAGGTGTAGGTGGTGGGAAGTCACTGATTTCAAGGGAGTGACTTGATCAGGTTTGTATTCAGAGGCAGAATGGTACCAACAGCGTGGGGAATGGGTAGGGGAGGGGTGGTCCAGTCAATGGGAGGCCAGTTAAGAGACCAGTCCAGCTGAGGGATGGTGATGACTTAGGCAAAGGCAGCAGCAATAAGACAGTTTCTATAGGGGGACTCATTACCTTTGGCCTATATCAGAGGCAAGACAGTCACTACCAAGTTGCCCTCTAATTCTTTAGCAAGCAGAGATATTAAAATATTGTAATGAATAATCTTTCAGAGCAGCAGTTCTCCCACCAGAGGACATTTGGCAATGTCTGTAAGACAATTTGGTTGTCACAGCTGTGGGGGCTGTAAGGGACTGCTACTGACACTAGTGGGTAGAAACCAGGGACTTCTAACATCCTACAACGCACAGGACTGCTCCCAACAACAAAGGATCATCTGGCCCAAAATGGTAATAGTGTCCTGGCTGAGAAATCCTGATTTAGACAGATGTTCTTGCGTTTCCAGTGTTTGAGTAGAAACTCCCCACACATAAGGAAGTCACATGCTGCCCACTCTTCCTCTGAAACTGAATCAGACCTCCCACAGGCCAGCCCCCACTTACTTGGTCATGACCATGTAGGGGCCACTGAAGAAAGAGAAGGTGGGCTCATCATCAGCTTGAATCACTTCCTTTTCTCCAATAACAGGAAGAGATCCTAGATAGGCTATCTGTGTCGCCCCTGTGAGATAAAACTGAAACCAAGGCATAGCCTCAAATTATGGGGAGAGGAAGGAAAAGTAGAATACATCCAGAATCTTAACAGCCATCTAAAAGAATGACAGCTGCTGTTTATCAACTTTCTGAATACTCCTATGCACTGGGCATTTTTTTTTTTTAAGACAGGGTTTCACTCTGTCACCCAGGCTGGAGCATATGGCACAATCTTGGCTCACTGCAGCCCTGACCTCCTGGGTTCAAGCAATCTTCCCAATCCAGCCTCCCAAGTAGCTGGGAATATAAGCATGCACCACTGTATCTGGTTAATTTTATTTTGTTTTGTTTTTTGTTTGTTTTTTTAGACAGAGTCTCACTCAGTCGCCCAGGCTGGAATGCAGTGGCACGATCTCGATCACTACAACCTCCGCCTCCAGGGTTCAAGTGATTCTTCCACCTCAGTCTTCCGAGTAGCTGGAAGGCGCTCGCCACCATGCCCGGCTAATTTTTGTATTTTTAGTGGAGACAGGGTTTCACCATGTTGGCCAGGCTGGTCTTGAACTCCAGGCCCTGTGATCTGCGCAGCCTCTCAAAGTGCTGGGATTTCAGGCACGAGCCACTGCACCCAGCCTTTTTTGTTTTTCATAGAGATAGGCTTTTGCCACATTGGCTGGTCTCAAACTCCTGGGCTCAAGTGATCCACTCACCTTGGTCTCCCAAAGTGCTAAGATTATAGGTGTGAGCCACCAGCCCTCACCACAATCCTTTAATCTTTAATTATTATCTTTAATCTTTCTAAAAATCTTTCAAGATTCTATTATTCTTTCCTTTTTATTCTTTTCCCTGAAGAAACTGAAGCTCACAGAAAGAAATCAGATGCCTCAAGTGGCATGGCTGGGACTGAGAAGCCTACTGTGGCCCCCACGGCACCCAGGATTATGTGCGGCCAAATCTGATATTCCTCCTCCCTCTCCCCTCCAGGCTGCCTCAGCACAACAAACAGAATGGAGAGTAGGACTGGGTGAGGTGGCTTATTCTTGCAATCCCGGTACTTTGAGAGGCCAAGGTGGTTGAATTACTTGAGTCCAGGAGTTTGAGATCAACCAGGGAACATGGTGAAATCCCATCTCTACTAAAAATACAGGTAACAGATGGTGGTGGGCACCTGTGATCCCAGCTCCTTGGGAGGCTGAGGCACAAAATTGCCTGAACCCAGTAGGCAGCGGTTGCAGTGAGCTGAGATTGCGCCATTGCACTCTACCCTGGGCAACAGAGCAAGACTATCTCAAAAAAATAAAATAAAAATAAAAAATTAAAAATTAAAAACTAAAAATTAATTAATTAAAAGATAATTTTCTAAACTCAAATCTAACCCAGGGTCATCCAAGGGAATTATCTGGGGTTTTCACAATTTGTTAGTAAGGACAGGAACACTGAGAGATACCTTTCCCTCAACAGGGACAAAAAAGAAAAGAACAACACTTTGGTAAGGATAAGGAAGGAGGAGTAGGGCAAAGGTGAGAGATGGGCCCGATGATTGTCCAGTTAGTCCTGCAAACACTGGCTGTCAGTGGCAACCTCTTACCTTCCCAAAGCCAAAGCTGTAGATATTTTGAGCAGAAATGACTCCAGCTTTAAGCAGTCGCTTAGGAGACCCATTAGGGTTTCTAGAAATATTTAAAAGAAGGAAAAAAAACTCAAGAGTTAACCACTCATATCCAGAAGTTTATGCTTAACCAAGTCTTCAGAAGGTATAGTTGATTTTGTCTTTACTGCTAGACTTTTTGTTACAAACTTAGAGATGATGTAATAGCCAGCCTCTGAGAGGGCTTCTATGATTCTCACTTACCACTATGCATAACCTCGTGTAGCCCCTCACGGGTCAGATAGGGCTGACCTGTTAACTCATTTTTGACTGTTAACAGTACAAAAACAGTGATGGTATGTCACTTTGAGGCTAAATCTACCAGGGATTCTGCCCTGACTTCTCTTGGATCATTTGCTCTGCCAGCTGCCATAATATGAGAACACTCAAGCAGCCCTAGGGAAAAAAGGCTCAATGCCCATCACCAATTTCCCGGCCATGTGAACGAGCTGTCTTGGAACTGGATTGACCATCCTCAGTCAAGCCTTCAGATTAACACAGCCCTAACTGACATTTTGACTGCAACTTCATTAGAAACCCTGAGCCAGAACAATCTAGTTAAACCATTCCCTGATTCCTGATCCACAGAAACTGTGTGAGATAAAAATGTTTATTATTTGAGGTTGTTAAGTTTGGGGGGTGATTCCTTATGTAGCAACAGATAACAAATACAGATGATCAGAGTTGGAAATAATCATAAAGCAAATCTTGTCCAGTTTTTCATTATATAGGCAAAAATGAAGCCCAGGCACAGGAAACCTGCTGGCTTGAGATCATAAAACACAGCAGTGACCAGACTCTGATGTTGCTCATACCAGCTACCGTTCTTCCCATATTCCACACGCAAACCACCACCTGCACATCAGGGCCCCCATTCACTGAAGGAGCCTTGCAAGAAGGGGTGATGCTTCTTATTTCTTTGGCTCCCAGAACCTGCATGGTGCCATGCAGTAGATGCTCAGTTAAGGCTTGCCAGATCAGTAGTTTCAGCTCAGACTGAAGGGGAACACATCCTACCGACAACAGAGACACTTTCTTTTTCTCGGCAAATAGCAAAGGAGCTGGGGGACCGTGCATATTCAGGGCCAGCCTACATCAGGTCTGTGAGGCCCCACATGCCACTATTAGTGAACAGAGGTAAATACTTTACTTCTGCTCTATTTCCTCAGCAACTCATCAGTGTCAGGCTGTCCCATCCCTGCTATAAGCTGCTATGCTATTGAGAAGACTCTGAAGTTCAGACTGAGATAAACTCAGCATCCCAATTTACACCTACTGTCTTAGCACCATTATTGATGGTTTCCCTTTCACTTGTAAAACAGCCAAAAGATAATAAGCTATATGGTCACTCTCACTTGAGTAGACAGATCATAAGAAAAAAGCCACTTTTCTACACTAAATCATCAGTCTCTTCTTAAAATAAGGCCTATGTGCTTAGGCCTCAAAAGATCTAGGAGACAGTAGACCATTTCCTTCCCAGAGGAACGGACCTTGTGCTGACAGTGAGGGTGTTAGCCTCCAGCAGCAGTGGAATTGGGGGTTACCACTGACAAGGCCTCCTGCCTTCCACTCTGGGGCCTCCTGGCTCTTTGGAGGGGAGAGTTCTATTTCAGCCAAAGAGCTGAGTATTCTCTAACAATGACCTGGCCAACAACTGAAGTTCAGACCAACATTTCCGGCTCTCTTACCTAAATTTCTCAGCACACATCTATATAACTAAACTCAGCTGGGTAGACCGAAGAAAAAACTAACTCCAGTCATCTACAACCATCGGTTCTCAACTCAGTGCTTTTCTTCTTTCCCCAGTCCAAGCTCTGTGCAAACACACACGTGTGAGGAATCTTATCTGACGTGGAACCACTCACAAATCTCAGAGACTAACTCTAATTTCAAGAATTTCTGTGACTTTTTTACATTAAGAGGAGAGCGGCCGGACATGATGGTTCACATCTGTAATCCCAACATTGCTGGAGGTGGAGGTAGGCGAATCACCTGAGGTCAGGAATTCCAGACCAGCCTGACCAACATGGTGAAACCTCATCTCTACTAAACATATAAAATTAGCCAGGTGTGGTGGTGGGTGCCTATAATCCCAGCTACTCAGGGGGCTGAGGCATAAGAATTGGAGAACTGCTTGAACCCAGGAAACAGAGGTTGCAGTGAGCTGAGATTGCACTACTGCACTTCTGCCTGGGCAACAGAGTAAGACTCCATCTCAAAAAAAAAAAAAAAAAAAAAGTTGGGGGAAAGAAGTGTATTCCCATCTAAGCATTTCATTAACCCCATAAGAATATTTCCTCTAATTCTAAACTAGATGCTGTATCTAGATGAGTAACTTAGATTGTAAAAGCTCATTTACCCTTACACTTGGGTTTTCTTTCAGGCTCACTCATGAGCCTCCTGTCCTTGGACAGAGCCCTACCATGCACCAAGCAGCTAAAGGTTAGTAGTGATGAATAGGACAGACACAGTCCCTGCCCTCTTGGAATACACAATTTAATTGGAAAACTGGAGAAGAATGTATACCGCTGGGCACGGTGGCTCACGCCTGTAATCCTAGCACTTTGGGAGGCCGAGGTGGGTGGATCACCTGAGGTCAGGAGTTCAAGACCAGCCTGGCCATCACCTTTAAAAAAAAAAAAAGGAATCATTATTATCATTTACATTCTAGATGTGCTTCAGGGAAAAGGTGTTGTGCACCAAATGTTTACGTTTTTCCAAAATTCATATGTTGAAGTCTTAACCCCTGATGTGATGGCATTAGGAGGTGAGGCCTTTGGGAT
>NW_016107436.1:521551-524434 GCF_001604975.1 Cebus imitator
GGCCTCCCAAAGTGCTGGGATTACAGGCTTGAGCCACCGCGCCCGGCCATTTCATTTTTTTTTATTTTCATTTTTTGAGATAGGGTCTCACTTTGTTTCCCAGTCTGGAATGCAGTTGCACAATCTCAGCTCGCTGCAACCTCCACCTCCCGGGTTTAAGCAATCCTCTCAGCTTAGCCTCCTGAGTAGCTGGGACTATGAGATGCACACAACCACACTCAGCTAATTTTTGTTTTTTTTTGGAGATGTGGAGTCTCACTCTGTCGCCCAAGCTGGAGTGCAGTGACGTGATCTCAGCTCACTGCAAACTCTGCCTCCAGGGTTCAAGCGATTCTCCTGCCTCAGCCTCTAGAGTAGCTGGGATTACAGGTGCGCACCACCACACCTGTCTAATTTTTGTAATTTTAGTAGAGATGGAATTTCACCATGTTGGTCAGGCTGGTCTCGAACTCCTGATCTCAGGTGATCTAACTGCCTCTGCCTCCCAAAGTGATTACAGGTGTGAGTCACTGCACCCAGCTACCTGATTTCCATTTTTAAAAGGTCATTCTGGGTGCAGAGTAAAGAACCAAAACTGGCCAGAGTGGCAGACAGCACAGCAGTTAGGAGTAACTGGGAATCATTAACTCATCTTGCCTGAGAAGCCAGCAGCATCAAATCATCAGAGGAAAACCAGAACTCGAAGTGCATGAATGACAGGACAAGGAAGACTGCAAGAGTGTGGTGAGCCCAGCTACCCAGCTTACAGAAAGACATGCCGTCAGAGAAAAGCAAAACGGGAGGGATTCTCCATATACAAACTCTACGTCAACCAATCCCAGAGAAGTTAAAATGACTTCTCCCTGCCAAGCTTAGCCCTAAGTATGGAGGGAAGCATAGGGCCCACCTCCTGCAGCTGTGATGGGAGAGGGATGGGGCTGCCCACCGAGCTGGCAGCAAGTCTCTTATATCAGCTGAAAATAGCCCAAGAAACTGTAAGTTAAGCACTTGCAGTCTTTTACAACCTTAGTAATAAAGGAACACTCTTTCCATGGTTCAGGAGATGACAAAAAAGCCAGCCAGGTGCCTTTCTGAGTAAGGGTTTTCTGCTGACCTAAGATGTAACCTTTCTGTTAACCACAGGGTGGTTCCCACCAGAGCCCACACTCATTTCTCTCACACCTTCTCGGGGAGAGAGGAGAGAGAGCCAAAGGTGATCCTCTGGTCTCCCTTCATCAAGGCCAAGTCTTTTCTTTCCAAGCACACCCCTCTGGGCTGGATGCCACAGGGCACTGATGTGGAGGAACCAATGCAGCCCATGCTGCAGGGCTCCCACGAGGAAGGCTGGGTGATGGAGAACATCCCACTCTGCTCAAGGCAGTACTCACCTCTGCACAAGGCCCCCAAGCCAGGGCGGGCTGTAGACGAGCCGCTGCGGGGAGTCTATCTTCTTTAGGAGGTCATAAGAGAAGCCCTGGATGATGGCCTGCATGTGTGAGGCACAGCTCTGCATGAACTCCACTATCTGCAAAATGTCGCAGAGACACCCAATGCAGGCACATCACTTTTCAGTGGAATGGAAGCTTGGATGTGAAGATAAATGGTCCGAGGAGCAGAGAGCCCCCAGCAGAAAAACCTCTTGAAAGGAAAGGGCCCAGGTGATTTTCTAAATATTTCTGGAATGTTTTCAGGGAGAGAATTTGGGGCAACAATTTCCTCCAACTCCCTCCTTCAACAGGTGAGGAAACTGAGGCAAAGAGAAATAAAATTGCTAGTCCAAGGCCCAATAGCTGGGGCCTGCACTGTACCTGTCCTTTGTGTTTTACATTTATGTTATTTTTTCTTCATTAAAACACATCATACCAGCTGGGCATGGTGGCTCACTCCTGTAATCCCAGCACTTTGGGAGGCTGAGGTAGGCAGATCACAAGTCAGGAGTTCGAGACCAGCCTGGCGAACATGGAGAAACCCCATCTCTACTAAAAATACAAGTTAGCTGGGCGTGTTGGTGCAAGCCTGTAATCCCAGCTACTCAGGAGCCTGAGGCAGGAGAATGACATGAACCCAGGAGGCGGAGGTTGCAGTGAGCCAAGATTGCATCACTGCACTCCAGTCAGGGCAACAGAGTGAGGCTCCTTCCCCTTCCCCCACAAAAAAAATCACACCTGCCAAGCCAAGTTACAGTGGGCCTGTTTCCCCACCTATAAAATAAGGACAATAATAGTGCTTACCTGAGAATGTGTTGTGAAGATTAAGCGAGTTAATATACAAAAAACATTTAGAACAACATCTGAGTCATGGTAAGTGCTAATTAAATGGGTCAGACAAAATTACAGTTGTTTGCCCTTCCCACAGAATGGATGACTAGAAAGGTTCACTAGACTTGCTGGACGTTTCACAGCTGGCTAACCTGCTTAGAAGTAGGCCTGAGAGTACAGTGCCAATGCCAAGGCCACTGCACGCTCTGTGTTGACCACTGGGAGCCTGACTCTCAGCCCAGTGCTCTTCCACTGGGCGTGGATGCTGAGTGGGGCCCACCCTTACCTGGGTGCTACGCTCCTTTCCTGCTGTCAAGGCCCAAGTCTGAGGGTTTTGACCCCTCTCATCGTGGAGTCGCAGGTCACCTCCTGCATCCAGCAGTTTGCTGAGGATCCACTGATTGCCTGAAAATGCTGCTGCATGGACAGGGGTGCTCCCATCAAAGCAGCGGCTGGGGAGGGAGATGGGTACAATGGGTGTCCATGGGAATGCTCCTGCATTCCACAGAGCCAGGCTCATTGTGCAACACAGGGCTCCCATTCTACAAGAATGGGGAATGAGGGATATAACAATATAATTTGTGATGCCCCTGTCTGTGACCTTTCTTTCTTTCTTTTTTTCCTTTTTTTTTTTTTTTTGTTTTTT
>NW_016107436.1:524678-528095 GCF_001604975.1 Cebus imitator
TAGTAGAGACGGGGTTTCACCATGTTGACCAGGATGGTCTCGATCTCTTGACCTCGTGATCCACCCGCCTCGGCCTCCCAAAGTGCTGGGATTACCGGCTTGAGCCCCCGCGCCCGGCTCCTTTTTTTTTTTTTTTTGAGACAGTCTCGCTCTGTTGCTGAGGCTGGAGTACAGTGGCGCGATCTCAGCTCACTGCAACCTCCGCCTCACGGGTTCAAGCGATTCCCCTGCCTCAGACTCCTCAGTAGCTGGGACTACAGGTGCCCACCACCATGCCCAGCTAATTTTTGTAATTTTAGTAGAGATGGGGTTTCACCATGATGGCCAGGCTGGTCTCTAACTCCTGACCTCAGGTGATCCACTCGCCTTGGCCTACCAAAGTGATGGGTTTACAGGCGTGAGCCACTGTGCCTGGTGCCCAAAGGAACTTTCTACACACACACATCCCTTTTTCTCCCTCCTTCCCTCAACCCTTAAAGGAAGTATCATTTCTCAATTTACAGATAAGGAAATAAAATGGCAAAGCTGAGGTTCATTCCCTGGCATGGACCTGGTTCCGAATCCAGTTTTCTTCCCCAGCATCGTAATATTGGCTGCCTGAAAATGTCTTCACAAACGCAGTGTCCTGGGATCAGGCTGGTCAAGCACAGCCTAACAAGGTACCACCTCTCTCAGGTAAGAATGTCTCCTCCTCTCCAAAAAACATCCTGTGGTAGAGGCCCACAAAACCTTGGCATCAGCAGCAGTTAATGATCTATGTCTGAAAAATTTCACCAAAGCCAATAAACTATCTGAAGCATGAAGGGACTGCCTTTATCGTGTCCAGGACATGGTGAGGATATGTTGTATAGCCTTAGTTTCCTAACCTGCCTGCACATCAGAATAGATAGATTCTTAAATGAAAACAGGCTGGGCGCGGTGGCTCACACCTATAATCCCAGCACTTTGGGAGGCCGAGGCGGGTGGATCACGAGGTCAACAGATCGAGACCATCCTGGTCAACATGGTGAAACCCCCTGTCTCTACTAAAAATACAAAACATTAGCTGGGCGTGGTGGCGCGTGCCTGTAATCTCAGCTACTCAGGAGGCTAAGGCAGGAGAATTGCTTGAACCCAGGAGGCGGAGGTTGCGTTGAGCTGAGATCGCGCCATTGCACTCCAGCCTGGGTAACAAGAGCGAAACTCCGTCTCAAAAAAAAAAGAAAATATGTAGGCCAGGCGTGGTAGCTCACGCCTGTAATCCCAGCACTTTGGGAGGCCGAGGTGGGTGAATCACCTGAGGTCAGGAGTTTGAAACCAGCCTGGCCAACATGGTAAAACACCGCCTCTACTAAAAATACAAAAATTAGGCCGGGTGCAGTGGCTCCCGCCTGTAATCCCAGCACTTTGGAAGGCCAAGGTGGGCAGATTGTGAGGTCAGGAGCTCGAGACCAGCCTGGCCAAGATGGTGAAACCCCGACTCTACTAAAAATACAAAAATTAGCCACGCATGGTAGTGGGCGCCTGTAATCTCTGCCACTTGGGAGACTGAGGCAGGAGAATTGCTTGCACCTGGGAGGCGGAGGTTGCAGCGAGCCACGATTGTGCCACTGCACTCCAGCCTGGCTGACAGAGCAAGAATATCTCAAAAAAAGAAAAAAAGGCTGGTTGGGATAGCTCAGGCCTATAATCCCAGCACTTTGGGAGGCTGAGGTGGGTGGATCACCTGAGGTTGGGAGTTTGAGACCAGCCTGACCAAGATGGAGGAACCCCATTGCAAAGCCCCAGTTTCTGGTTCTGTTCAATGGGAACTGAAAAAATAACCACCACCCACCTTCTTTCTCTGTCAAGAAGGTGTCAAGTAAGCTAGTGTTTGGGAATGGCCTAGGAAAAGCCAAAGTGCTTTACAAAAAGAGATGTTTGGCCAAGTGCAGTGGCTCACACCTGTAATCCCAGCACTTTGGGAGGCCAAGTCAGATGGATCACTAGAGGCCAGGAGTTCGAGACCAACCTAGCCAACATGGGGAAACACTGTCTCTACTAAAAATACAAAAAATTAGCCAGGCGTGGTGATACACACTTGTAATCCCAGCTGCTCCAGAGTCTGAGGCAGAATTGCTTGAACCCAGGTGGCAGAGGCTGTAGTGAGCTGAGATCATGCCACTGCACTCCAGCCTGGGCCGAGTAGGACACTGTCTCTCTCTCTTTTTTTTTTTTTTTTAAGTTCAAACTCATTTCCCTTTTATTAAAGTACAGGTTACCATTACATGGCTTGGTACTCAATAAAGGAAAACTTATTCAAATAAGGTAATATGTTTTCATCAGTATTTCCAGGTGACTACACTCAAGTAGCAATATCAATAAATCCTCAGTAAATCCTTGGGAAGCCCATCCATGGGGTTTACACTTTGTCAAGGCCCAGTTACTCTGGAGTGGAGATTCCCAGTTTATTTAAATTTGGTCTAAGTTCCTGGATGACACAGGGGTAGATTTCCTTATGAGGTCCTGCTTTGTCCTTAACAGCCTCTAGGATGCGAACTGTAGCAGCAAAATCATTTAACGGTCTGCGTGCCCGCAAAGCAGCATCAATGATTTTGGGCTCTGAGGACCCTGTCTCAAAAAAAAAAAAAAAAAAAGAAAAGAAAAGAAAAAAAGCAGCTGTTCACCTGTCACCGATTCTTTACATTGTGTTGCTGTTCCGTATTAAAATTTAGACCAATAATTAAACTCCAATTCTTTTACAGCAATAAGAGTCAGGCAAAAGTCACTCTTTTTTTTATTTTTATTTTTGAGACAGAGTATCACTCTTGTTGCCCAGGCTGGAGTGCAATGGCACCATCTCAGCTCACTGCAACCTCCACCTCCTGGGTTTAAGCGATTCTCCTGTCTCAGCCTCCCAAGTAGCTGGGATTACAGGCATGCACCACCACACCCGGCTAATTTTTCATATTTTTAGTAAAGACAGGGTTTCACCATGTTGGTCAGGCCAGTCTCCAACTCCTGACATCAAGTGATCCGCCCGCCTTGGCCTCCCAAAGTGTTGGGATTACAGGCATGGGCCACCATACCCGGCCCAAAAGTCACCCTTTCTCGCAAAATGATGCCAAGTATATTTAATTGGTGAAGAACTAACTTGGTTGTGGAGATGTCAAACTGCCTAAGTGAGTACAGTACATAATACAAATTACAATCTGGAGTGGAAATATGCAAACAGTGCTATTAATGACTAAGTAACATATTAATGACTAATCTCAATCATATTTCATTGAGTCCAGTATAACTGCTTAGAAAAATTTTATTGGCAGTTAAAATTATGTTTCAACATATGTATACAACTATATATCATTGATATAAATTAACAAAGGTTCTTTTCTTTTAACGTTTTTCAAATTAGTTTGTAAACACCCCAACTCATCTTTTTTTTTTTTTTTTTTTTTT
>NW_016107436.1:528135-529473 GCF_001604975.1 Cebus imitator
TGCCTCAGCCTCCTAAGTAGCTGGGACTACAGGCACGCGCCACCATGCCCAGCTAATTTCTTGTATTTTTAGTAGAGACGGGGTTTCACCATGTTGACCAGGATGGTCTCGATCTGTTGACCTCGTGATCCACCCGCCTCGGCCTCCCAAAGTGCTGGGATTACAGGCTTGAGCCACCGCGCCCGGCCAACTCATCTTTAATAGCACAACCCCTATTTTCTAGACACCAATTTATTGTACTTACTGATTTGGATCTGATCCATAATCCACCAGAACATCAACTAATTTCATAAGGCCCAATAATGCTGCAACAAAAAGTGGTGTTTGTCCCAAGGAGTTAACTGCATCAACACAAATTCCTGCAAAGAAAATACCAGAATCAATGCAAATATCAGTAATTTTCCTGAGATGGAACTGGGTGGGAAGAGAGGAGGGAATTAAATGTCTTTATAGTGTACTTTCACATATTGCTGTGAGCTTTTATTTTTATTTATTTATTTGTTTATTTATTTATTTTTGAGACGGAGTTTCGCTCTTGTTACCCAGGCTGGAGTGCAATGGCGCGATCTCGGCTCACCGCAACCTCCGCCTCCTGGGTTCAGGCAATTCTCCTGCCGCAGCCTCCTGAGTAGCTGGGATTACAGGCATGAGCCACCATGCCCAGCTAATTTTTTGTATTTTTAGTAGAGACGGGGTTTCACCGTGTTGACCAGGATGGTTTCAATCTGTTGACCTCGTGATCCACCCGCCTCGGCCTCCCAAAGTGCTGGGATTACAGGCGTGAGCTACCGCGCCCGGCCTGCTGTGAGCTTTTAAAAAAAAAAATTTTTTTTTTAAAGAAGACCTTCATTAGTTGGACATAGATACACTGGAAGGCAATCTGTGTTTATTCATCAAAAATATTTACAGAAAGTTGCATTGAAGCATTTATTTCACCATACTTTGGTGTATTATAACATGGATTAAAATGTTCTCAGTCATGGGTAGGGATGAGAGAGGGACTAATGATACTTGTGTGTTGGGAGAAAGGCTGTAACATAAAAAGAGCTCACTGGAATACAAATCCTCCTCTAAAAGATAAAGATTAATTCAACAAGGGAAACAAAACACGCAAAACAGACCAATTTCCAGTACAATCAAACAATGATGCCGTGAATAATTAAAAGGGACTGGAAACAAAAAGCCAAAAGAATAACAACCAAAACCAGGTAGAAAAAAAGGAAAAAAGTTGGCCGGGCGCGGTGGCTCAAGCCTGTAATCCCAGCACTTTGGGAGGCCGAGGCGGGTGGATCACGAGGTCAAGAGATCAAGACCATCCTGGTGAACATGGTGAAACCC
>NW_016107436.1:529594-536613 GCF_001604975.1 Cebus imitator
AAAAAAAAAAAAAAAGGAAAAAAGTAAGTAGATGTCAAACATGGCTTTCCTACCAAGAAGAAATTAATCCTCCAGAATACCAAAAACCAACAATAGACATAAAAACTATAACTCCCTAAACCTGGCCAAGCGCTGTGGCTCACACCTATAAGCCCAGAACTTTGAGAAGCCAAGGCAGGTGAATTACCTACGACCTTTAATTTAAAGCTCAAGACCACTCTAACCAACGTGGCAAAAACCATCTCTTTACCAAATCTACAAAAATTAGTAGGGTACAGCAGCGCCCCTATAACCCCAACTACTCAAAAAACTAAAGCAGAACAATACTACTTAACCACAGAGTATATACAGTGACTTGAAATAGCTCACAACCCATTCAAAACTAAAATGGAAAGATAACCCACCGCTTCTCATACGAAAGACTTACTTCTTTCAAAGCAAGTGACACAAAAGGTTGGCATAGCAACACGTACTTGCTAAGCAAAACAAAGCTAACCTTAATACAGAAATAAAACGGAAACCACTCAGACTGCGTTCTCTCCCTCTAACTCTTCCAGATGAAGAGAAGAACGATCATCAATGGCAAATGGCAGCTGCAATAATACAACACCAAAAGCCAGCTTCACGCTCAGGAGAGAACACTGCACCTCTTCCTCGTGGTTTCCGGTGCTCTACACGTTCAGAGAAACTTCTCTAGTAACAAACTATAGAAATGATCCCTGAAAGTATAGTCTTAACTTTGCTCTGTATGTCTTCCCGATGCGGAAGAGACTCACACACATTTTGCTGATGGTGAGTTTTTTGTAGGCACCATTATCTCTGGAGAATGCTGATATATGTTTTTCTAAAAACCATATTTCTATTACCAAAGTTCGACAAAGCCTTTAAAATAAGCTCAAAATTTCGAAGATACGTTAGGCACTCATGCTAATTAACATATGGTAGCAAAACAGCCAATCACTCGCCAGTTACTTCCTAACCCTTCCCCACTTTCTCTACATGTAACACTGACGACTATAAAGTGCGCCGGCGCGCCAGAAACTGTCAGCGACACACCTCGGTTGAGGCTAATGATCCGGGAATCCCTTGAGAAGAACTAAAGCGTGAATGTGAAAGCGACAATTCAAAACCAGAGTATGATATCTGCATAGCACACCCTATTAAATTTTATCCTGTGATCAAAATTCCAGACATGTAAATGTGATATTGTGCTGGCCTAGAGCCAGAACCTGAGCAACCCCATTTTTATAAAATGCAAAACTGTTTTTTTAAATAAGTTGCAACAGCTGCCCCATTCTCCTCACAATAACTGGGGGCCTTGGCTTCTGTAAATAGAACTGCTAGTTTGTCCTGCAAACTATGTAAAGCTGCTTACCTTTTTTTATCAGTAACTGCCAGAATTGCTAGCCTTTGCTTACTGGTAATAACTAAAATTAGCAGCCCAGGATAACTAAGATCTGTGACTTCTATCACTACCCAGACAATGTGTAAACAAATGCTTATCTTGACTTCTGTAAACCACTGAAGTAACAAACAGAATGACAAAAGTCCCCTGGCCCTTGGAATGTCCGGAGACCCCCCACCCTAGTCTCCACCCAGGAGGTGAATTACAGAATCCCCTGGCCCTTGGAATGTCTGAAACCTTTTCATCCCCATCCCCACTCCTCACCCCCACTCCCAAGGTGGTTTTCGGGTATAAAAAGTCTTGGCACCCACCTTTCGACGCCACAGGTTGGAGAGACGTGAGTCCTCTGTGGTCGCCGGCATAATAAATGACCCTGCAATCTGGCATACTTTTGTCTTGGTGCTAACTGTCTATGCTCGGTCCAGTACAACATAAATATTTTAGATTTCTTCCCCCAAAACCAGGGAAGTTTTATTCTACATGGCATTGCTGTGTTTATTTTTTGGGACTGGGTCTTGCTCTGTCTCCCAGTCTGGCCTTGAACTCCTGGGTTCAAGCGATCCTCCAACATCAGCCTTCCAAAATGTTGGCATTATAGGTATGAGCCACCACACCTGGCCATTGCTGTGTTTAATCAAACAGGACAATATATTCCTCTGGTTTAAGCTTCGGTAGCTTCCCATTTCTTGAGGTAGAGACAAAACTTCTCTATACACTTATGTGAGAAAATATTTTAAATGGCCCATTTTCAAGGAATAATAAATCTAAGTACTGGCAGCCAGCCTGCAAATGTAACTAACCACACAGCTCATGCACCTAGAAGGTCACGATAAGCGAACAGAATGTAGAGGAGGGGTCAGCCCATAAAAGGGAAAAAGTTTCATTATTGGGAAATTGAAACTTAAGGAAGGGGACAGGGTATAACCTTATAAGGGTGATAATGAAACTTAGGTGACATCAGGGAAGATTGTAACCTCATAGTTACAACCAATGAGGAACTGGGGGAGGGACTTGTATGCTAGGAAATAAATTATACCAGACACCCAATCTTGCAAGACCCTTATTAAAAGTCTAACTTTCAAGGCTGGACATGGTGGCTCACTCCTGTAATCCCAGTACTTTGGGAAGCCGAGGCAGGTGGATCACGAGGTCAGGAGTTCAAGACCAGCCTGGCCAACGTGGTGAAATTCCGCCTCTACTAAAAGCACAAAAATTAGTTGGGCATGGTGGTGCACACCTATAGTAACAGCTACTCCGGAGGCTTAGACAGGAGAATTGCTTCAACCTGGAAGGTGGAGGTTGCAGGGAGCCAGGATTGCACCACTATACTCCAGCCTGGGCAACAGAGTCTGTTGCCAAAAAAAAAAAAAAGAGGCAAAGCCAAAAAGTAGGCAAGAGATTAGAGAAAAACCTGGAAGAAATGGGTCACAGTGACAAGGAAGGTTAAGAGTTTCAAAAAGAAGGATCAGTCAATAGTATCAAAGCCTGAGACATCTAGTAGGAAGGCACTGGGCTGAGTATGGGGGCTCAGGCCTGTAATCTTAGCACTTTGGGAGGCTGAAGCCAGGAGTTCACTTGAGGCCAGGAGTTCAAGACCAGCCTGGCCGACATGGTGAAACCCTGTCTCTACTAAAAATACAAATACAAAAATTACCCAGGCTTGGTGGCACATGCCTGTAATGCCAGCTACTCGGGAGGTTGAGGCAGGAGTTTTGCTTGAACCTTAGAGGCAGTCATTACAGTGAGCTGAGATCATGCCACTGCACTCCAATCTGGGCAACAGAGTAGGACCATGTCTCAAATAAAAAAGAGGAAAAAACAGTGTTCTTGGTGAGAGCAGTGCTAGTGGGGTTCACATGTCTTACTGCTCAGGGCTTGCTGTGTTATATTTGCAGTATGTCTGTGTCCTCTACCAGACTGTCTCTCCTACAACAGAGGGTAGGAACTGCAAAATATATCTCCCCTACCTTCAGTGCCTTGTTCACTTATCTGCCCAACACAAGGCAGACTAAGTAGAGAAGAACAGCAGAGAACCAGCAAAAGGACAATTCTGCATGCATCTCTCAGAGTTATGCATGTCATGAGGGCAAAGCACTAACCTGTTCAGGGCACCTCTTTGAAGATATTTGTATAGTGAACTTTGGAAGATAGTATCTACATTCAGAGCAAAGTGAATACATGCTTACCATCCAGTATAATACAAATAATATCTCCGGCCAAGCACAGTGGCTCACGCCTGTAATCCCAGCATTTTGGGAGGCTGAGGCAGGTAGATCACCTGAGGTCAGGAGTTCGAGACCAGACTGGCCAACATGATAAAATTCCATCTCTACTAAAACTACAAAAATTAGCTGGGCATGGTGGAGGGTGCCTGTAATCCCAGCTACTCAGGAGGCTGAGGCAGGAAAATCGCTTGAACCCAGGAGATGGAGGTTGCAGTGAGCTGAGATCACACCATTGCACTCCAGCCTGGGTTGACAGAGCAAAACTCTGTCTCAAAAAAAAAAAAAAGTTAAAAGAAAAGGAAACAATGCTGATATTCTTGCTACTGCTGTTGCTATGAGTAATAAACCATTATTCATCTATGACCCCAAGAGAAGGGTCATCTATACACCTGTAACAATCTAATTTATCAAATCTCAAACTATTCATAGTTATTGACAGGAAGAAATTACAGTCAAGGAGGCAAAAAATTAAATCAACTAAGGACTTCAAGGGGTTCTCTCTCTCTCTCTTTTTTTAAGATGGAGTCTCGCTCTGTTGCCCAGGCTGGAGTGCAGTGGCAAGATCTTGGCTTACTGCAACCTCTGCCTCCCAGTTTCAAGTGATTCTCCTGTCTCAGCCTCCTGAGTAGCTGGGATTAATGGCACGCAACTCAGCCTCCCACGTGGCTGGGATTACAGGCGCCCACCACCATGCCCAGCTAATTTTTGTATTTTGAATAGAGACAGGGTTTCACCATGTTGAACAGGCTGGTCTCAAACTTCTGACCTCCAGTGACCTGCCTAGGCCTCCCAAAGTGCTGGGATGACAGGTGTAAGCCACTGTACCTGGCCCTCCAAGGGCTTCTCTAGGGATCAGAAAACACTTAGGGGAGGCACTGAGCAACAATCTTGAGGGGATACAGGTGGCGGGAAAGAAAAATAGGTGAAAACCTCTGTCCCTACAACTTAAACAAATATGCCCTTTGGAGATTTCCTAATAAAAAATAACACTTATTCATTCAACAAATAATTATTTTAGGCCAGCAATGTACACATGTTGTGGCTGCCATAAAGGTAACTAAAAACAGTTCCACAGGAAGTGACCAGAGGCAGCTATGACATGGTACAAGGACTGACCAAAAAAGTTAAAAGACCTGGATTCAAATGTTGAAGTCCTAATACCACCCTCATTAGCCCAGGGCCTCCAGATGGGTCAGTCACCTAACCCATCACTGTTTTGTAGACGGAGAAATGGAGAGAGGTCAAGCAATTTGCCAGAGGTTCTGGCAAAGCAGTCTGGTTCTAAAGTGCATGCACTATACCACTATCTCTGTGACAACTGTGAAATATATATTTGGAGCTGGACACAGTGGCTCAACGCCTGTAATCCCAGCACTGTGGGAGGCAGAAGTGGGTGGATCACTTGAGGTCAGGAGTTTCAGACTAGCCTGGCCAACATGGTGAAACCCCAACTCTACTAAAAATACAAAAATTAGTTGGGCATGGTGGTGGGCACCTGTAATCCCAGCTACTTGGGAGGCTGAGGCACAAGAATCGCTTGAAGCCAGGGGGCAGAGGTTGCAGTGAGTATGCCACTGTGCTCCAGCCTGGGCGACAGAGCAAGACGCTGTCTCAAAAAATAAATAAATATATATATATTTGGTCTTTGTGCCTGTTTCCTAACATAGAGCGTCTAAAACTCTTTGAACCTCTGGAATGATGAGTATCTTTTGTGCTGATTGTGGCTAGTGGCTATGACCACCCAGATAGCATCAGGATGACAGCTGGTCAGTGGAAAGACCAAAGTGTGAGAGAGTTGGGACTCTTAGCCCCACCCCCTAACCTTTGGAGAGGGGAGAGGGGCTGAAGGTTAAATTGATTACCAATGGCCAGTGACTTAATCTATCATGCCTACATAATGAAGTTTCCATAAAAACCCAAAAGGACTGGGTTGGGAAGCTTCTGAATAGCCGAACATAGAGAGGTTCCTAGAGGGTGACCCAGGGAGGGCATATAACTTCCAAGCCTTTTTCCACATGCCTTGCTCTAGACATCTCTTCCATCTGGCTGTTCATCTGTATCTTTTCTAATATTTTTACAATAAATGGGTAAACATAAGTAAAGTGTTTCCCTGAGTTCTATGAGCCACTCTAGCAAATTAATCAAATCTGGGGAGTGGGTTTTGGGAACACCCAATGTATAGTCAGTTGTAAGAAGCATAGCTTACAACACTGCTTTTGACTGGCATCTGAAGTTGGGGGGCAGACCTGGGCACTGGGCTTTAACCCAGGAAGTTGAGGTTGCAGTGAGCTGGGATTGTGCCACTGCACTCTAGCCTGGGTGACAGAGTGAGAGACTTTGTCACAAAAAAAAAAAAAAAGAAAGAAAGAAAACCAGCACACCACCAAAAGGCTAATTTTAAATTGCATTTTACTAAAGATCTTTAAGTGATTAAGAAAAAAGATTACTAAAAAAATCTTTAAGTGTTTAAGAAAACTTTTTTTTTTCAGACAGGATCTCATTCTGTTGCCTAGGCTGCAGAACAGTGGTGCCATCAGGACTTACTGCAGCCTTGAACTCCGAGGAACTCAAGCTATCCTCCCACCAAAGCCTCCTGAGTAGTTACGATTACAGACACCCACTACAATGCCCAGCTAATTTTTGTATTTTTAGTAGAGACTGGGTTTCACTGTATTGGCCAGGCTTGTCTCACACTCCTGACCTCAGGTAACCCACCCACCTCGGCCTCCCAAAGTACTGGAATTACAGGTGTGAGCCACTGTGCGCGGCCCTGTGAATACCTTTTAAAGAATCTAAGGACTATTTAAATTATCTCCTAAGAAGCCCTCTATTAGACTGTGGGAGAACTTATAACCCCTTACTCTGCCTTATTCAGCAGCACTCTGAGTCTTGAGATGGAATTAATTCCCAGACACAGATGAAGTCTGTTTTTGTTTTTTTGGTTGTTTTGAGACAGAGTCTCACTCTGTTACCAGGCTAGAGTGCAGTGTCACAATCTTGGTTCACTGCAACCTCCACCTCCCAGGTTCAAGCGATTCTCCTGCCTCAGCCTCCCAAGTAGCTGGGACTACAGGTGCACGCCACCACACCTGGCTAAATTTTGGTATTTTTAGTAGAGATGGGGTTTCACCATGTTGGCAAGGATGGTCTCAAGCTCTTGACCTTATCCGACCACCTTGGCCTCCCAAAGTGCTGGGATTACAGGCATAAGCCACCATGCTCGGCCAGATGTGTTGTATTGGACCGAGTGTAGAAAGTTATCACCAAGACAAAAGTATGCCAGATTGCAGGGTCATTTATTATGCTGGCGACCACAGAGGACTCACGTCTCTCCAACCTGTGGTGCCAAAAGGAGGGTGCCATGATTTTTTATACCCGAAAAACCACCT
>NW_016107436.1:537653-542232 GCF_001604975.1 Cebus imitator
CGGCTCACCGCAACCTCCGCCTCCTGGGTTCAGGCAATTCTCCTGCCTCAGCCTCCTGAGTAGCTGGGATTACAGGCACGCACCACCATGCCCAGCTAATTTTTTGTAGTTTTTTAGTAGAGACGGGGTTTCACCATGTTGACCAGGACGGTCTCGATCTCTTGACCTCATGATCCACCCGCCTCGGCCTCCCAAAGTGCTGGGATTACAGGCTTGAGCCACCGCGCCCGGCCTTGTTTTTGTTTTTGTTTCTGAGAGACAGAGTCTCACTCTTGTTGCCCAGGCTAGAGTGCAATGGTGCAATTTTGGCTCACTGCAACTTTGCCTCTGAGTTCAAGCAATTCTTCTGCCTCAGCCTCCCAAGTAGCTGGGATTACAGGTGCACACCACCATGCTCAGCTAATTTTTTATTTTTAGTAGAGACAGAGTTTCACCATGTTGGCCAGGCAGGTCTCAAACTCCTGACCTCAGGTGATCCATCCACCTCTGCCTCCCAAAGCGCTTGGATTACAGATGTGAGCCACCACGCCCAGCCTGAGAAGCGGAGTTTTACAACTTTTTTTTTTTAATTGCATTTTAGGTTTTGGGGTACATGTGAAGAACATGCAAGACTGTTGCATAGGTTACACACATGGCAGTGTGATTTGCTGCCTTCTTCCCTATCACCTATATCTGGCATTTCTCCCCAAGCTCTCTCTCCCCAACTCCCCACTCCCCTACAACATTTTATTTTAAAACATACGTGGATATGTTATCGAGCAAAATGCAAAATTTTGAGGAAAAAATAACCAAAAAACCCAGGACCTTTCACGTAAATGATTTGAGCTTACTGTGAGCTACTTCACCTATTGACTGGAGGTAGTACATGAAAAGGCTTGAGAAATTATTCTTTTGTTGTTTAGATGGGGTCTCCCCTCAGCCTCCTAGTGTGGTGGGCTACAGACATGCGCTACCATGTGCGTAGTACCAACTACCGATAATTTTTATTTTATTTTTTTAAAGATGGGGTTCAGCTGGGCACAGTGGCTCACGCCTGTTATCCTAGCACTTTGGGAGGTTGAGGTGGGTGGATCACCTGAGGTCAGGAGTTTAAGACCAGCCTGGCCATCATGGTGAAACCCCATCTTATTAAAAAAAAAAAAAAGACGGGGTTTCACCATGTTGGTCAGGCTGGTCTTGAACTCCCAACCTCAGGTGATCCGCCTGCCTTGGCCTCCAAAGTGCTTGGATTACGGGTGTGAGCCACCACGCCTGGCCACTACTGATAATTTTTTTAAAGAAATTTTGTAGACAGGGTCTCACTGTGTTACCCAGGCTGGTCTCAGACTGGTCTTGAACTCCTGGCCTCAAGCAATTCTCCTGCCTCAGCCTTCCAAAGTGTTGGGTTTACAGATAGGTGGGATCCACTGTGCCAGCCGTGAGAACTGTATGAGGGAACTATTCAGTGGGATAGGTGGAAAATTGGGGATACCCTTCTGGAAGTCTTCAGGAATGCTGTTGAAGTAGAGAAAATCCAGGTCACCCTGACTGTTCCACAAATCAGCAAAGAGAAGTTTCAGAAGTCTCCCCTTCAATATTAATAAAGGAGAGGGGGGATCTAGCAGGACCTCTGCTCATATTGAAAATAGCAGGTCTGTATTCATACCTGTAATCCTAGCACTTTGAGAGGCTGAGGTGGGCAGGTCACTTGAGCCCAGAAGTTCTAGACCAGCCTGGGCAACATGGCGAAACTATCTCTACAAAAAACAAACAAAAAACACAAAAATTAGCTAGGCATGGTGGCATGTGCCTATAGTCCCAGCTACTTGGGAGGCTGAGGCAGGAGAATCACCTGAGCCTGGAGTAGAGGCTGCAGTGAGGTATGATCACACCACTGCACTGCATCTGGCAACCGAGTGATACTCTGTCTCAAAGCAAAAAAAAAAAGCAGGCCTGGGTCCCTAGATCAGAAGACAAACATCAGAAGAGGTTCTGTTTGTATATGGGTTTTTGTTTGTTGGTTCTTTTTTTTTTTTTTTTTAGACCAAAATCACAGGGCATGTTTGTTGGTTCTTTTGAAGGCTGCTTCAGCCATTGAACCATGTCCGCCTGTATGCTCCAGCAAGAAAACCCTGGAAAAAAGGTACCAAGTGGAAGTAAAGAGCAGGGAAGGGGACAGCTGTGAACACTGGTCTCCTCAGTCAACCAAAGGTGTCAGATAACTCAATGGATGGAGCAGATTTGAAGGAAAGGAATCAGGCAGAATCAAAGGTGGGTGACTTCAGAGAAACCTAGAAGCCTAGCAGTTGGACGAGCTTGTGCTTCCCCAGCACAAAGCAAAACAAAACCACCTGGAAATAAGGATTTAACACCTCTCTTGATGGCACTGCTAGAGAACACCTAATCTCTACATTTAATTTCTGGATTTCCCCAAGAACTCATTCATAGCTTTATAATATCCCCTTTTCCTCTGAACACTATTCAGAAATGTGAACAAAGATGCATCTGCCATCTCAACATGGTGCTTACCTTTCTTAAGAATTTTCTTTACTTTAACGTAGTTCCCTTGTTTGACATATTCATGAAGCTGAGCTTCCAGGGAGTCATTTCTTAAGGTACCAATTTGAACAGGACAGGGGATCGGAAGAGGAACAGCCCGAGACATCCTGTTCCAAAAGAGAGCAACATGCTTATTTTAACTGAACCAGAAATGCAAGGAAACAACTTAATTCTTCCACATTTAAAAACCTGTCCAGCCACCTTCATTAATAATGACGTTTAGGAGAACAATTACTGAAACTCTGTAAGATAAATGTTTTTCCTCAGTGTTATCGCTGAAATTAAAGAACTTTAATATACCATTGAATATAGGAATAGTGAGAAGAGACAAGTTATATATATACACACATATATATACATATATATATGAAAATATATTTGATATGGTTTGGCTCTATGTACCCACCCAAATCTCACCTTGAATTGTAGTTCCCATAATCCCCACACATCATGGGAGGAACCCAGCAGGAGATAATCTAATCATGGAGGCGGTTACCCTCATGTGCTCTTGTGACAGTGAGTGAGTTCTCATGAGATCTGAAGGTTTTATAAGGGGCTTTCTCCCCTTTTGCTCAGTACTTCTTCCCGCCATCATGTGAAGAAGGATGTGTTTGCTTCCCCATTTGCCATAATTATAAGTTTCCTGAGGCCTCCCCCACCCTGCAGAACTGTGAGTCAGTTAAACCTCTTGCCTTTATAAAGTACATAGCCTCAGGTATGTTTTTATCAGCAGCATGAGAACAGACAAATACAATATTTATCACTAACTCCCAGGACTGAAAAAGTGAGGACTTCCAGGAAGTAAAATTCTAAATACACATGTTCATTAGTCATCAAGATAACTAGGGGAGTACTGACTTTGAAAGGTTAGAACACAAATGCAGTCACTATGTAAGTCTACATAGTATAACACGGTGGTTTAGGTTCACAGTTCAGACTCTGAAATTGTCTTAGCTCTTTACTTCTCTGTGTAACCTTGGAGAAATTATTTAAGTGATAGGCCTCAATTTCTTCATCTGTAATATGGGGATAATAATAACCAGAGGGCTACCGAGAGTTTTAAATGAGCTAATTTCTGTACAGTGCTTAGCACAGTACCTGGCACCAAGCAAGTTCTCTGTCACTGTTAGCTGTTACCGTGCGTGATAAGAACCATGCAGAGAAATTTTAACTTTCCATATGTGGCAGCCACACCTGATCATCATTCTTAAAATCAAGCGTCTGTGGTATGCCTATGGCTATGGTTTGAATGAGTCCTCCAAAATTCATATGTTGAAAACTTCATCCCCAATATGGAGGTGCTGATAGATAGAACCTTTAAGATGTATTTAGGTCATGGGGCACCACCCTCATGAATAGATAGGTGCTATCGTCATTATCAAGGAAGTAGGTTGTTATGGGAGGAGTGGCTTCCTTATAAAAGGATGAGTTTGGGAGACATTTGAGGTTTCTTTCCTTCTCCATTTTCTGCAGCCCTATAATTAAACCTTGTTCTCTGCTGCAACCCTGTGTCTCACTATACTGACTTGCCATGTGGGATTACAATTTAATGGTGATCCCATGAAAAGATGTCCCTTGTGAGCATTTAACCACGGCTCAGTGCCCCCTTTGTAACAGTCCAAGTTTCCATCAGCAGTGAGAACAGTCCATTTTCCACTAACCCTTTACTATAATTTTGATGAATGCATACGTTAAACATTAAAGAACTGGAGAAACTGGTGCCTGAGTACAAGGGCTAGAATGTGAAAACAAACCCATTAAGACACTACCAGGGGCCCCGCAAGGTGGCTCACGCCTGTAAACCCAGCACTTTGGAAGGCCAAGATAGGCAGATCATGAGGTCAGGAGTTTGAGACCAGACTGACCAACATGGTGAAACCCCGTCTCTACTAAAAATACAAAAATTATCTGGGTGTGGTGGTGGGCGCCTGTAATCCCTGTTACTCAGGAGGCTGAGGCAGGAGAATCACTTGAACCCAGGAGGCAGAAGTTGCAGTGAGCCAAGATCGTGCCACTGAACTCCAGCCTGGTGACAGAGTGA
>NW_016107436.1:542847-547410 GCF_001604975.1 Cebus imitator
TTTTTTTGAGACAGAGTCTCACTCTGTTGCCCAGGCTGGAATGCAGTGACCTGATCTCAGCTCACTGCAATCTCCACCTCCCAGGTTCAAGCAATTCTCCTGCCTCAGCCTTCCCAGTAGTTGGGATTACAGGTGCCCACGACCATGCCTGCTAATTTTTGTATTTTTCATAGAGATGGAGTTTCACCATGCTGGCCAGGCTGGTCTTGAACTCCTGACATCAGGTGATCTGCCCACCTCAGCCTCCCAAAATGCTGGAATTACAGGTGTGAGCCACTGTGCCTGGCCAATAAATTCCCTTCTTTCCCAGTCTGCATCTCATTATTGGACCATAAGAACAAGCTGCCTGACCTCATTCTGTCCTGGAACACCCTAACATTTCAGCAGCCCAAGACAGGCCTTCCTTTAAGACACAGGCCATCTCTGGCACCTCTCTTGTAGACAGGGGCATTGCCAACCATAAGCGCATAAGATGGCTTGCAGCAGAGAAATGGTTTCTGATTCTGGAAGATGTCTCTGATAATTATTCCCAAGCATAATCCATACTCCCTTTCCCTTCTCCTAATCTGTTTAGCCTCCTCAGAGGCCCTGTAAAGTCTTCAAAGTTCTTATTAACCCTCCCGAACCTATATAAAGGGCCCTGTTTAAGGCAATTTTCCCATGGAAGGATAATAAAGGGCATTGTTTAGGGGAAGTACTCCTGGACCCTGCAGTTCTCAATTCAGAAATCCGGTTTTGGTTGAGTGTGATGGCTCACACCTGTAATCCCAACACTTTGAGAAGCCAAGGTGGGTGGATCATCTGAGGTGAGGAGTTTGAGACCAGCCTGGGCAACATGATAAAATGCTGTCTCTACAAAAAATACAAAAATCAGCCAGGCAGCCAAGCACAGTGACACACCTGTAATCCCAACACTTTGGTAGGCCAAGGCTGGCGGATCACCTGAGGTCAGGAGTTGGAGACCAGCCTGACCAAAGTGAAACTCCATCTCTACTAAAATCCAAAAAAATTAGCTGGGCATGGTAGTGGGCACCTGTAGTCCTAAGTACTCAGGAGGCTGAGATAGGATAATTGCTTGAACCCAGGAAGTGGAGGTTGCAGTGAGCCGAGATCATACCACTGCACTCCAGCCTGGGTGACAGAGTGAGATTCCATCTCAAAAAAAAAAAAAAAAAAAAAAAAAAGCAATCTGGTTGTATTTACTTATTTTATTTAAATTTTTTTTAGAAGTGGGAGCTTGCTATGTTGCCCAGGCTGACTGATCTTCAACTCCTGGCCTCAAACACTCCTCCTGCCTCAGGCTCCCAAAGTTCTGGGATTATAGGTGTGAGCCACCATGCTGGCCAAATATGGTTTTATTTTTATTTATTTATTTTTTTAAATAGAGATGAGGTATCACTATGTTGTCCAGGCTGATTTTGAATTCCCGGGCTCAAGTGATCCCCCCACCTCAGCCTCCCAAAGTGCTGTAATTACAGGCATGTGCCACAACACTGGGCCTAAATCTGGTTACAGAATTCTGATTTGTGAAGGCTTGTGCCTGTTCTTGTCTCGTCTGTGTGTGGGTGAGGGGGTGGAATCCTGAAGGAATCACTAGCAGAAGCTCAGCAGCCTCACTCAGAGGAAACCCTCTTGTCTGCTTTGCCAGGTTAAAACTCACATACTGAGGGGAATAACGGGTGGTGTTTGGGTCTTTGTTATATGTATATTACAATTTTGTCTGGGCAATATTGGAAATACTCATTCTTTTTTTTGAGACAGAATCTTGCTCTGTCATCCAGGCTAGAGTGCAGTGGCACCATCTGGCTCACTGCAGCCTCTACCTCCTGGGTTCAAGCAACTGAAACAGCCTTTGCAAAATTATGACTGAGACAATGAAAGAAATCTAAGTTAACCAACTCCATCTTGCTTCTAACTTCCAAGCTGTCCTTATTCATTCCTGGGCATAGGTTGAACTAACTTTGGGAGAAACTTAGTTTATAGTTTATAATTTAAACAAAGATGGTAACAGCCTTTTCCCAAAGCAGACCTCCTTCTCACCTGGGGACTAGATTGCCTTTGTAGGACTAACATTAGCCACAAGATTAGAAATTATGCATAGTTTAGGACTCATACAGCTGGAAGCTACAAGATTCTGACCCTTCCTAAACTGCTCCTAAGATCAGTGCTTGATATATTTTGCAGAACTTGCCCTTGATGAATCAGTTGGCACCATCTAGGTTAATAAACTGGCTCATCTGATCTTATGGCCCCCACCCAGAAACTGACTCAGCACAAGAAGACAGCTTCTACTCCCTGTTTCTTCCCTGACCAATCAGCACTCCTGGCTCACTGGCTTCCCCCCACCTACCAAGTTATCCTTAAAAACTCTGCTCCCGGTATGTTCTGCGATTTGAATAACAATAAAACTTAAGTCTCCTGCACAGCCGGCTCTGTGTGAATTAACTTCTCTATTGCAATTCCCCTGTCTTGATGAATTGGCTCCGTCTAGGCAGCAGACAAGGTGAACCCCTTGGGCAGTTACACTATTCTCACGCCTCAGCCTCCCGAGAAGCTGGGATTACAGGCGTGCATCACCACACCCGGCTTTCCCTCCCCCACCCTGCAACAGAGTCTCACTTTGTCACAGGCTAGAGTGCAGGAGTGTGATCTCGGCTCAGTGCAACCTCCGCCTCCTGGGTTCAAGTGATTCTCCTGTCTCAGCCTCCTGAGTAGCTGGGATTACAGATGTGTGCCACACACCTGGATAATTTTTTGTATTTTTACTAGAGATGGGGTTTCATCATGTTGGTCAGGCTGGTCTGAACTCCTAACTTCAAGTGATCCACCTGCCTCAGTCTCCCAAAGTGCTGGGATTACAGGCTTGAGCCACCATCCCCCACCGGGAAATGAAAATTCAATCCTCCCATGACAGCCCACTGCGTTGTCTTGCAAAACAGGGTGGCTTTCACCTTCAAACCCAAGAAAAGAAATGGTTTGTAAACAGTGAGCTGAGTGATGCAAGCTCCACTCTTCTGGATGCCACAGTTGAGGGAATCCAGGAACCTGACAAACTGGCAAAAGGGTAAGAATTCCTTACTGGTCAAGGTCCTGGGCTCATTTGCTCTCTGTGGATGAACAGGCAGTAAAAGTCACTGTCACTGCCTCCTCTGCAAGCCTGTTTTTTGGGTGAGATGGAGTCTTCCTCTATCACCCAGACTGAGGTACAGTAGCAAAATACCAGCTTACTGCAACCTTGGCCTCCCAGCTTCAAGCAACTTTTGTGCCTCAGCTTCTCGCGTATGTGGGACTACAGGTGCTTGTCACCACTCCTGGATCATTTTTTGTATTTTTAGTAGAGAAGGTTTTGCTTTGTTGCCCAGACTGATCTTGAACTCCTGACCTCTGGCAATCCTTCTGCCTGGACCTCCCAAAGAGCTTAGATTACAAGTGTAACCACTACACTGTGCTCTGGAAGGTTCTGATTAATGGGAAAGAATGTTTTTTTTTTTTGAGGCAAAGTATCTTTCTGTCACCCAGGCTGGACTACAGTGGTGCAATCTCGGCTCACTTCAACCTTCACCTACAGGGTTCAAGCGATCCTCCTGCCTCAGCCTCCCAGGTAGCTGGGACTACAGGCAACTGCCACCACGTCCTCTTAGCCAGGATGGTCTCCATCTCCTGACCTCATGATCCACCTGCCTCAGCCTCCCAAAGTGCTGGGATTACAGGCATCAGCCACTGTACCCGGCAGGAGAAGAAAATTTGTATCACTCATCTTGGGGTACACCTGAGGTCAGGAGTTCCAGACCAGCCTGGACAACATGGTGAAACCCTCTCTCTACTAAACATACATAAATTGGTAGGTGTGGTAGCTTTTTTTTTTTTTTTTTTTATGACACAGGTTCTCTCCATGTTGCCCAGCGTAGTCTGGAATCTGTGGCTCAAGTGATCCTCCCACCTCCCAAATATTGGGATTACAGGTGTGAACCACCACACCTACCTTTGTTTAATAAAGGATTTGCGGATGCATTTTCATCATCTACGTAACACCCACTCTCAGAGTATTTCTAGTGTTCTTTACTGTGAGACAGAGTTTCACTCTTGTTGCCCAGGCTGGAGTGCAATGGCGGATCTCGGCTCACTGCAACCTCCACTCACTGTGACCTCTGCTCCCTGGGTTCAAGCGAGTCTCCACTCTCAGCCTCCCACATAGCTGGGATTACATGCATGCGCCACCACGCCCAGGTAATTTTGTATTTTTATGAGAGACTGGGTTTCACCATATTGCCCAGATTGGTCTTGAACTTCTAACCTCAGGTAATCCGACCGCCTGGGCCTCCCAAATGCCGAGATTACAGGCTTGCGCCATCGCGCCGGGCTATCTCAGCAATTCATCCCACCAGAAAAAAAGGCTAAGGTAGCAAACTGGTAAATTTATCTGCATGGGAAAACTGAACTAAGCAAGTGGATTAGGGATTTTTTTCTTCTTCATTGAGATAAGGTCTCCATCCACATGACATCGGCTCATTAAAACCTGGATATGGGGCCAGGCGCGGTGGCTCACGCCTGTAATCCCAGCAC
>NW_016107436.1:547872-551410 GCF_001604975.1 Cebus imitator
GCAGCCTTTTGGGAGGCTAAAGTGGGTGAATCACCTGAAGTCACCAGTTCAAGACCATCCTTGCCCAGTGGTGAAACCCCATGTCTAATAAAAATACTAAAATTAGCTGGGTTTGGTGGTAAGTGCCTATAATCAGAGCTACTCGGGAGGCTGAGGCAAAAGAATTGATTGAACCTGGGAGGTGGAGGTTGCAGTGAGCCGAGATCACACCAAAGCACTCCAGCCTGGGTGACAGAAAACCACCATAAAAAAAAAAAAAAAAAAAAAAAAAAAAGTCATTAAGCCAATTACAACTACAAACACATGGTATCACAGTGATCTCGGTATCTCAGATACTGCTCTTTCGTTTTCTACATTTGGGAAAAATCACAGAAACCAACACATCCAAAACGCAGTACACACACCTCGCAGTGAAAAAACCACCTTCGTGATACTGGTGTTTTCCCTTTCACGTAAACGCGAACGTTTGCTGACTGCTACTACCTCAACATCCTCAACACACAACTTAGTCATGGCAAATTGTATTATGAGTTAGGCGTTCGGCTCGAAACTACCGCTTCTTTGTATGACACATCTCAGACTACACCTTCTCTGATACTCGCTAGAAAAATTCTTCTGTGAGAAGAACTCACTAGAACCGGCAATCACTGCGTCCCTAATCTACATATCCCCGCCTCTTATAGTGACGCCATATATACTTCTGGCCGCCCTTACTGGTTTCTCTTCCGGAGCCATCGCTCTAGCTACTGCTCAGATTTTTTAAAAATCGCCTTGTGTGATGAGAATTTTCTTTTCTTTTTTCTGCACGGGCTTTTTTATTACTTTCAGAAAATTCATAGAGCCATTAATTATACAGAGCCATTTCTCAGTGCTTTTTTTTTTTTTTTTTTTTTTTTTTTTTTTTTTTTGAGACGGAGTTTCACTTTTGTTGCCCAGGCTGGAATGGAATGGCGTCATCCCGGCTCACTGCAACGTGCGCCTCCCGGTTTAAGCAGTTCTCCTGCTTCAGCCTCCCGAGTAGCTGGGATTACAGGCGCCTGCCATCACGCACGGTAATTTTGTATTTTTGGTACAAAATACAAAACCCCATTAGATGGGGTTTCACCACCTTGGCCAGCTGGTCTCGAACTCTTGACCTCAGGTGATCCGCCAACCTTGGCCTCCCAAAGTGCTGGAGTTACAGGCATGAGCCCCGCGCCCGGCCCTCGGTGCCTTTTTCTTTCCACTTAAGAAATTGGGCCGGGCGCGGTGGCCCGTGCCCGTATTCCCAGCTACTTGGGAGGCTGAGGCGGGAGGATCGCGTGAGCCCAGGAGTTCTGGGCTGTAGTGCGCTATGCCGATAGGATATCCGCATTAAGTTCGGCATCAATATGGTGACCTCCTGGGAACTGGGGACCACCACGTTGCCTAAGGAGGAGTGATGCGGCCCAGGTCGGAAACGGAGCAGGTCAAAACTCCCGTGCTGATTAGTAGTGGGATCGCGCCTGTGAATAGCCACTGCACTCCAGCCTGGGCAACATAGCGAGACGGCGTCTCTTTTTAAAATAAAATAAAATAAAATAAAATAAAGAAATTGGAACACTCCAGGATGAGGATGATGATGCCAAAACTAGATTGCTGGCTCACATCATCTAGGGTACAAATACAGGCTTAATAATTTAATGCTTTATTGAACTCAAAGCAAGCATGAACATTAAGCATCTTTGCCTTAGTTGTACACAGCTGTAGGGGGAGCCCAGGGAGAGGGGAAGTTGTGCACCCTGCAGTGCTGCGGTGTTGTGGGAAGATTAACCCATGTTCTGTCGGTTGCCATAGCCCCTAGGGTTGGTGTCCTTCCAGTCATCCCACTCCCGAGCTCTCTGGAGTGTTTGTTCATCAACCTCTTTTTCCTTTTCTTGATCTTCCTGTTGCTGAGTGGCTTTTCCAAATTCTTCTGGTGTTGCCTTGGCTATTCCCTGATCTGGTAACGTTCCATGTTTCCAAGTTGATCATACCAGTCACTCACTGTCATAGAAGCCAGGCTTGGATAACCAGTGCCAAATACTTTGGCTTGTGCCATGTTCCGAGTGAGAATGAAAGGTTTCACTAGAGGCCTCCCCTGGCGAGATGAGTTAGAAGTGGATGCCTCTCTTGTAGAGTCTCTCTCTCTCAGGATCTCTATTTCCTGGTCAATGCTCTCAATCTCTTCTAAGCTGATATCAATCCACCTCTGAAGGTGAAGAAGATAATATTCACGAACACACTCATCATTTGCTTGACCACTTTCCACAGCAGATTTCGTGGCAGACAACCTATGCTCCAACTCCTTCTTCTTGTATCTCTCTATTTTAGCCTGTCTTTGAGATGCCATAGTAACGAGGCTAGAGGTAATAGCAGTGTGATTTTCACCTGAGTTGTTCTTGGTTTTGGGCAGCTCAAACTCGGCCACATGATAGTAATGGCACTGCGTTAAGTAGTTTATAAAGTGTTTGCGAGCCTGCTGCAAATGATCTAGACGCTTACGGGGGTTGACTTGTTTCATGGTGAGGGCTCCTTGAAATGCTGGCACCATCAGGTACTTCAGGTCAGTGGAAGTAATCTCCTCCAAATCTTCATTTCGGCTGAACAAGTCAAGCTGCAATAACATTTTGGCAGCCTTCTCAAGAAGGTCGAGGCCCTTGGACACCTTCTCCTGGACTAGCCGGGAACCGGTGGGTTCAGTTGCTCCTTCAACTTCGTCCAGAAGCTGTTTGCCAGAATCGAACAGCTCGGGGAGCCGCAGAGGTGGCAGGAACTTGTCTTCAGCAGCTGCCATCTTGGGGAGGCTGACGCGAAATGATTCTTTCCCTTTGTGGGCACACGTAAAGATCCTGGCGTGGCTTTCTAACAACGAGTCTGAATCGGGTGCTGCTGGGCAGGGCAGTCAGGGAGGCGGTGGCGTTAGGGGCGGCATAGGGGAAGGCAACTGGGTCGGTTGTGTCAGGTCTGAATTGTTGCTCCACTCTGGGTCTTCGTCAAACTCTGTTTCCGTTTCCTAAACTTGTAAAGTGGGAAAATACTGCCTGCCTCACTCACAAGATTTCTGTGAGGACTGAGTAACAGAATGCGTGTAAAATGCGGCTACCCCCCACCCAGGCTATTCTGCCCCTTGACTGTTGCCCTCTGTACTTTGGGATCCCAAACTGACTTAGCCAAGATTCAAGTATCTGCAGTTCCTGCCGCACAGGGAAGTAGCATCAGGCCTGGATTTCCTAACAAACCGAGTGCTCTTACATGTGTATATATGTGTATGTATAATGTACATATACAGATGTGTATGTATATGATGTACACGTACATACACATATGTTGACTTTTTGACAGTCACAACTGCTTTATGAACTTATATAACAAACGCCATTTTTATTTATTTTCATTTTCTTTCCCTCTCTCTCTCTCTCTCTCTCTCTCTCTCTCTTTCTTTCATTTATTTTGAGACGGAGTTTCGCTCTTGTTACCCAGGCTGGAGTGCAATGGCGTGATCTCGGCTCACCGCAACCTCTGCCTCCTGGGTTCAGGC
>NW_016107436.1:553005-555266 GCF_001604975.1 Cebus imitator
GGCAGGAGAATTGCCTGAACCTAGGAGGCGGAGGTTGCGGTGAGCCAAGATCGCGCCATTGCACTCCAGCCTGGGTAACAAGAGTGAAACTCTGTCTCAAAAAAAATAAAAAATAAAAAATAAAATCCACATATCCCTGGAAAGCACTTCCATTTTATTTATTTATTTATTTTTTGAGATGTAGTAGCACTCTGTCACCTACGCTGGAGTGCAGTGGCACTGTGTCAGCTCACTGCAAACCTCTGTCTCCTGGGTTCAAGCAGTTTCCTGCCTTAGCCTCCTGAGTAGCTGGGAGTACAGGTGCCTACCACCACGCCCAGCTATTATTTATTTATTTATTTATTGACAGAGTCTCACTCTGTTGCCCAGGCTGGAGTGCAATGGCACAATCTCAGCTCACTGCAACCTCCCCTCCCAGGTTCAAGCAATTCTCTTGCCTTAGCCTCCCAAGTAGCTGGGACTACAGGCACATGCCACCATGCCTGGTTAATTTTTTGTATTTTGAGTAGAGAGGATTTCACCGTCTTGGCCAGGCTGGTCTCGAACTCCTGACCTCAGGTGATCCACCTGCCTTGGCCTCCCAAAGTGCTGGCATTAAAGTCCGGATACATAAAAAGTGAGCCCCCGGCCCTTTTTTATTTTTATGCACACACAACTAGGGTGACATCTATAGAAAAACAATCTGGATCACCCAGAAAGCATGTGGCATCCCAGGTGAACTGCTTATGTGAGGTAACTGGCCCAAGGGCTCCAGTCACCCACTCTAACATCCCACCCAAAGGCCCTGAGGATTGGGGGGGTCAGTATGTTACATCACACAGTTTGAGAAGCTGTAGGGTGGAAACTTTCTGGCAAGTGAGTATCATTTGTTGTGGGTATATGTCAGATTAGAAAAAAAAGGCTGAGAACCACTGTTCTAAGTAAACATGAAAAATGGAACCTGGCAATTATCAACACTGTATGAATGGAGGACTACAGATACATCTGTATTGTATAAAAAAGGGGGAGATGAGTTTGTCATATTTGCTGAAAATGACCAGAGGATGGTTAAAGAATATAATAAACCAGCTGCCAGACGCGGAGGCTCATGCCTATAATCCTAACACTTTGGGAGGCCGAGGTGGGTGGATCACTTGTGGTCAGGAGTTTCAGACCAGCCTGGCCAAGGTGGTGAAACCCTATCTCTACTAAAAATACAAAAATGACCAGTTGTGGTGGCAGGCACCTGTAATCCTAGCTACTCAGGAGGCTGAAGCAGAACCGCCTGAACCTGGGAGGTGGAGGTTGCAGTGAGTTGAGATCACTCCATAGCACTCCAGCCTGGCAACAGAGCGAGACTTCATCTCAAAAAAAAAAAAAAAAAAAAAAAAAAAAAGCCAAACAGCTTGAGACTTGATTGAGGTTTAGCAGAAAGAACCCTCATGTGAATACATGTTAACAAGATGTCAAGAAGGAGCATTGGTGCTGCTCTAATCTAATGTTATTCCATTGTCCAAAGCCCTTCAATACCCCTTTACTGTCCTCTGGATAAAGCCCCAACTCCTTCCCATGCTTGAGGCTCTGCATGGGCTTGCTCCATAGCCTTTCCAGCCTCCCTGTACTGTCCACCATGCCACAGCCACAGCTACAGCCACAGCCTCCTTCCAGCCTCAGAGCCTTTGCCTGTGTAGTTTCCCTTGCTTAAAATGTTTTTACCCTGCTAAATCTGACTTCTCTTCCCATGCTGAGAACCCTCTGTTATCACAGTAAGAGTTATTTAATTTCTCTTGTAGTCTTTATCACATCTCCAATCCATTCATTATTCCACTGTGTGATTATCAGTCAGTTTCCTGGGCTAGACTACAGACTATCCAAGGACCAGAGAGTTTTCATCTCAGTCACTGCTGGAGTCTCAGGCTAGCAACGTACCTGGCATGGAGGATATCTATACTTACATATCTTTTTATCTATCCATCTATCTATAGGGTGTGTGTATGATGATTAGAAAGCTGTCTGAGCTGGGTGCAGTGGCTCACGCAGTGGCTCAGCACTTTGGGAGGCCGAGGCGGGTGGATAGCGAGGTCAAGAGATCGAGACCATCCTGGTCAACATGGTGAAATCCCGTCTCTACTAAAAATACAAAAAATTAGCTGGGCATGGTGGCGCGTGCTTGTAATCCCAGCTGCTCAGGAAGCTGAGGCAGGAGAATTGCCTGAACTCAGGAGGCGGAGGTTGCGGTGAGCCGAGATCGCGCCATTGCACTCCAGCCTGGGTAACAAGAG
>NW_016107436.1:555356-558553 GCF_001604975.1 Cebus imitator
AAAGAAAGAAAGAAAGCTGTCTGAGAAATGTGATAGAAAAGGAGTATGGGAACCCTGAATAAACTTTGGAAAGATTAAAAAAAAAAAAAAAAAACCTTGGGAAGATAAGAATATGATCAAGGATCTGGCAAGGCGTGGTGGCTCATGCCTGTAATCCCAGCACTTTGGGAGATCTAGGTGGGTGGATCACAAGGTAAGGAGTTCAAGACCAGCCTGACCAATATAGTGAAACCCCGTCTCTACTTAAAAAATACAAAAAATTAGCTGGGCACAGTGGCTCACACCTGTAGTCTCAGTTACTTGGGAGGCTGAGGCAGGAGAATCGCTTGAACCTGGGAGGTGGAGGTTTCAGTGAGCCAAGATCACACCACTACACTCCAGCCTGGATGACAGTGTGAGACTCTGTCTCAAAAAAAAAAAAAGGAATATGATCAAGGATCAAGAAACTGAATTTAGGCAGGCGCAGTGGCTCACGCCTGTAATCCCAGCACTTTGGGAGGTGGAGACGGGTGGATCACTTGAGGTCAGGAGTTTGAGACCAGCCTGGTCAACATGGAGAAACCCCATCTCTACTAAAAATATAAAAAGTAGCCAGGTGTGGTGGCAGGCACCTGTAATCCCAGCTACTCAAGAGGCCAAGGCAAGAGAATCACTTGAACCTGGGAGGCAGAAGTTGCAGTGAGTCAAGATCATGCCACTGCACTGTAGCCTGGGGGACAGAATGAGAATCCCTCTCAAAAAAAATGGTGACTATACTTAATATATTCTTGAAAATTCCTGAGAGCATATTTTAAGCATCATCACCACAATAAAATACGTACATAAGGTAATGCATATGTTAATTAGCTCCCTGTAACCATTCTACAATGTATAGATACTTCAAAACAATGTGTACACAATAAATATATTTATATATACCATTACCTTTTCAAATATTGCTTTCACTCCACCTTCTGGAACTCCCATTACATTTTTCTTGACCCTTCTCATTCTAGTCTCCATATTATCTTTGAATCTTTTTTGTGTTTTCCCATCTCTATATTTCTTTGAGCTGCATCCTGCGTAATTTTTCAGATATGTATGTCTTCACTAATTCTCCTTGGCAATGTCTGCTGTTTAACCCATTCACTAAGATTATTATTTCAATTATTGTACTTTCATTTTAATAAATGAATAGACTACAGAGTGTTTCCTTTTGTTTCTGCCTGGTGCCTGGGGACATTACCAAGCCAGGCTAATTCAAAGTAACTTTCTGTGCCATCCCCTAACATATGCACATATCATATGAATTCTGATCCATTTTGAGGGACTGTGAGTATGAGACAGTGGTGAAGATTTCTGTGCCCCTTCCCATTCTCAGAGTGAGGCTTACATAGACACATATCCCTAACATCTTTCTCTTGGGGAGGGGGCATTCCTCAGAACTGAAGGTGTTCTTCTCCTGGGGTTGCCACTTTATAGAATGGGGAGGGACTCTCTAGTCAGACGTCTCACCCAGCTCAGGTCCCAGGCTTTGTCTCCTGCCTGTGGTCTCCAGCTCAGTCCCCAGGCTTTGTCTCCTGCCTGTGGTCCCAGCCCCAGAGCTTCTGAGGATAGCCAATGTCCTCAGGAAATACACAGGGTCCATCCCTACCTTTCCTTTCTGGATTTGTTTCTTTCTCTGGGTCACTGTGGATTTCTTTTTTTGCTAGGTCAGAAATACATTTTAAAAGCTTGTTTTCTTGTTCCCTTTTCTCAGCATTTTACACATTTTAAGCTTACAAAAGCCTTCCCTGGACCTCAGGTCTACTCACTGCTACAGCTCATCCCTCAATTCATCTGATCCTTCAGACTTTCCATGTCATTTCATTCACGAGGCCCTTAGCCCCCTCTCTCACTCACTTCATGCTGCAGTATAGCATATCTCAGAGATCCCCAACGTTTTTGGCACCAGGGATCAGTTTCATGGAAGACCATTTTCAAGCTTTCCACAGATAATGGGGGGTGGGTGGGAAGGTTTCGGGATGAAACTGTTCCACCTCAGCTGATCAGGCATTAGATTCTCATAGAGTGTGCAGCATAGATCCCTTGCATGCTCAGTTCACAATAGGGTTTGCACTCCTATGAGAATCTAATGTGGCTGCTGATCTGACAGGAGGCAAAGCTTAGGAGTTAATGCCCATTCACCTCCTGCTATGTGGCCTAGTTCCTAACAGGCCACCAACTGGTACCATTTGCGGCTCAGGAGGTTAGACTCCCTGCTCTAACTGATCCCAGATCCAACCAGCAGTCATCTCCTCAACTCCCATTTCCCCAGCACTGCTGGAGAAAGAAAGCTGCAGAATCTTCCAGCACTTTTACTCCAGATACTCCAAATTTATGTAAACTGCAACTATATTCTCACTGCTACTTGGCATTCCTTCTTTTCTTTTCTTTCTTTCTTTTTTTTTTTTTGAGAGAAAGTCTTGCTCTGTCGCCCAGGCTGCAGTGCAATGACACAATCTTGGCTCACTGCAACCTCCGCCTCCCAGGTTCAAGCGATTCTCCTGCCTCAGCCTCCTCAGTAGCTAGGATTACAGGGGCGCACCACCATACCCAGCTAATTTTTGTATTTTTAGTGGAGACAGGGTTTCTCAATGTTGGTCAGGCTGGTCTTGAACTCCTGACCTAAAGTGATCCACTCGCCTCAGTCTCCTAAAGTGCTGATATTACAGGCGTGAGCCACCATGCCCAGCCAGCATTCCTTTTATGCATATCTTTTTTTAAAATTTATTTTACCCAGCTGTTTCAAACATTCTTCACAATTGAGTGGTTCTCCATGACAGCTGAAACACTCCCAAAGGGAAATTCTGAAAATCTGTGGTGATGTTGTTGTTTCCTCGTGTAGTCATGCCAAGCCTTTATATATTAAAATACTGTATTACAGGATCGGGCACAGTGGCTCACACCTGTAATCCCAGCACTTTGGGAGGCTGAGGCAGGCGGATTATGAGGTCAGGTCAGGAGACCAGCCTGGCCAATATGGTGAAACCATAAGAAATAAATAAAAAATATAAAAAATTAGCCGGGTGTGGCAGCTTGTGTCTGTAGTCCCAGCTACTCAGGAGGCTGAAGCAGGAGAATTGCTTGAACCCAGGAGGCAAAGTTAGCAGGGAGCCAAGATCGTGCCACTGCACTCCAGCCTGGGCCACAGAGCAAGACTCTGTTCCCAAAAAAAA
>NW_016107436.1:559308-561236 GCF_001604975.1 Cebus imitator
GTGAGCCGAGATCGCGCCATTGCACTCCAGCCTGGGTAACAAGAGCGAAACTCCGTCCCTAAATAAATAAAATAAATAAATAAATAAAAAGTCACCTGGGCACAGTGGCTCACGCCTATAAACCCAGCACTTTGGAAGACTGAGGTGGGTGGATTACGAGCTCAAGAGTTCAAGACCAGCCTGGCCAAGACAGCAAAACCTGTCTCTACTAAAAATACAAAAAAAATTAGCTAGGCGTGGTAGCAGGCACCTGTAATCCCAGCTACTCGGTAGGCTGAGGCAGAGAATTGCTTGAACCCGGGAGGCAGAGGTTGCAGTGAGCCAAGATCACACCACTGCGCTCCAGCCTGGAGGCAGAGCAAGACTCCATCTCAAAAAAACAAAAAACAAACAAAAAAAAAGATCCACAAAATGTCTGGCTCTTTCTAAAAATCAAACTACCTTTTAAATGGGAGAATTGTATGGTAAAAATATTAATAGATGGTTTCCTCATCTCCCTTCCCCAGACAGACTCCCAATTATGGCAAGGACTATGTTCCAAGGGTATCTGCATTCCCCTCACCCAGGATAAGCTTTGTATACAATAAGTACCCCATTATATGTTAGCTGAATAGAATGAACTGGAAATCAAACTCAGGGAGCATTTCCAAAAAGATTTCCTTTAAACATGTTTTTAATTTTTAGAGACAGGGTCTTGCTTTGTTACCTGGGCCTCCAGAAGTACTGGGATTACTAGCATGAGTCACTGAGCCTGGCCTTTTTGCATTTTTAAATCGATATAAAACTACTGTGGGCCAGGTGTGGTGGCTTACACCTGTAATCCCAGCACATTGGGAGGCTGAGGTGAATGGATCACCTGAGGTCAGGAGCTCAAGACCAGCCTGACCAATATGGTGAAACCCTATCTCTACTAAAATACAAAAATTAGCTGGCCAGGCGCAGTGGCTCATGTCTGTAATCCCAGCACTGGTGGGAAGCCAAGGCGGGCAGCTCACCTAAGGTCAGAAGTTCGAGACAAGACTGGACAAAATGGTGAAACCCCATCTCTACTAAAAATATAAAAATTAGCCAGGCATGGTAGCGGGTGCCTGTAATCCCAGCTACTCAGGAGGCTGAGGCAGGAAAATCACTCGAACCCGGGAGGCAGAGGTTGCAGTGAGCGAAGATCACAGCATTGCACTCCAGCCTGGGTGACAAGAACGAAACTCCATCTCCAAAAAAAAAGTTAGCCAGGTGTGGTGGTTAGGCGCCTATAATCTCAGCTACTCAGGAGGCTGAGGTAAGAAATCCCTTGAACCCAAGAGGCAAAGGTTGCAGTGAGCCGAGATTGTGCCACTGGACTTCATCCTGTGCAACAAGAGTGAAAATCTGTCTCAAAAACAAAAACAAAAAAACCCCAAAACAACTATATCAGAACCTAAAGCTGATCCGTTCAAAATAGTCATGTTAGAAGGCAACAAATGAATTTCAATTCTATAGTCATTGTTAAGAGCAGGTTAAAATCCTTTAGGGGTCAGGTATGGTACTCATGCCTGTAATCTCAGCATCTTGAGAGGCCAAGGTGGGAGGATCACTTGAGGCCAAGAGTTTGAGACCAGCCTGGCCAATATAGTGAGACCCTATCTCTACAAAAAGTTTTCTGAATATTAGCCAGTTGGGCCAGGTGTGGTGGCTCACGCCTGTAATCCCAACACTTTGGGAGGCCTAGGCGGGCAGATCACAAGGTCAGGAGATGGACACTAGCCTGGGCAACATGGTGAAACCCTATCTCTACTAAAAATACAAAAAATTAGCTGGGCGTGATGGCAGGTACCTGTAATCCCAGCTACTCAGGAGGCTGAGGCAGGTGAACCCAGGAGGCGGAGGTTGCAGTGAGCTGAGATCACGCCACTGCACTACAGCCTGGCAGCAGAGTGAGGCTCTATCTC
>NW_016107436.1:564231-565819 GCF_001604975.1 Cebus imitator
GATCATGCAGGTTTCAAATTGCTGACTTCTGAAGAACACCAAAATTACAAGTAAAGGCCAACATAAACAACTGTGAAATCCTCTACAACAGATTCAGGTGGGGGAAAGAGAGCAAACACAATCCCACCTCTACCACAAATTGTTCAGCCACATTCCCCACACTTAGAATATGATTGACAAACCTCACACCAGAAATATCACTTTATTGACTTCTAGTGTCACCACTGCTAACTTAGTCTGAGCTATGGACGATGTCTGAGAACTCACCCTTAGATTCAAACCACTGTAACTATAGGGTCATTTTTCCGATGTGACCAGTAGAACCCCTAATTTCTGGAATAAAGATTTTTTCCAAACTACAATAACCCAGTGCAAAATTTTTAATATCTGGCTGTTCAAAATCTTAGAAAATATAAGCCTAAGGTATGAATAACCAGCAGTAACTGCGCTTATCTACATATTCCACACAACTTCTGGTGATATCATTGAGCATGTCCTTTCCCAGTATGCTTGGTGACACAACTGAAATAAAACTTAAAGACGCCCTACAGATTAAAAGGTAAATAACATAAACCAGCTCCTGCCTTTCAGGGTTTTGCGCTAATGATGTCACTATGGTGTCTTTTTTCTTTTCGTCTCCCCTTCCCCCCTCCGACAAGATCCTGCTTTGTTGCCTTGCCCAGGCTGGGGTGCGGTGGTTATCGCACTTCTAGCCTCAGGGGATCCTCCTGCTTCACCTTCCCCAGCAGCTGCGAAAGCAGGTGCACACCGATTTCTTAAGCAGTTAAACAAGCTGCCGTACATGTAATCTGAATAAGTTTGAAAACATGAAATTTGGTAAAATTATTTTTGAAAATCCAGTCTACACATCTGAAAATCCAATCTCTGTACAGGTTATCAGTCAAAAGTGTCAAGCTTATATACAAAATGCTGTCTTTCAAATATGCAGCAATGATCACTCTTACTTGAAAGAACAATTGCACAACACTAATTTTAATTTTGAATAAAGCAGGCAGGCATTGTGGCTCCTACCTATAACCCTAGCACTTTGGGAGGCCAAGGCAGGCAGATCACTTGAAGACAGGAATTCGACACCTGTCTGGCCAACATGGTGAAACCCATCTCTAATAAAAATACATAAATTAGCTGAGCGTGGTGGCGGGTGCCTGTAATCCTAGCTACTAGGGAGACTGAGGCAGGAGAATCTCTTGAACCTAGGAGGTGGAGGTTGCAGTGAACTGAGATTACGCCACTGCACTCTAGCCTGGGCGACAGAGCAAGACTCCACCTCAAAAAACCTCCCCCCGGCCGGGCGCGGTGGCTCAAGCCTGTAATCCCAGCATTTTGGGAGGCCGAGGCGGGTGGATCACGAGGTCAAGAGATCGAGACCATCCTGGTCAACACGGTGAAACCCCGTCTCTACTGAAAATACAAAAAATTAGCTGGGCATGGTGGTGCGTGCCTGTAATCCCAGCTATTTAGGAGGCTGAGGCAGGAGAATTACCTGAACCCAGGAGGCGGAGGTTTGCGGTGAGCCGAGATCACGCCATTGCACTCCAGCCTGGGTAACGTGAGTGAAACTCTGTCT
>NW_016107436.1:566319-571353 GCF_001604975.1 Cebus imitator
CGCCATTGCTCTCCAGCCTGGGTAACATGAGTGAAACTCCGTCAAAAAAAAAAAAAACAGCTGTTTTAAAATCTTGGGCTGCGCACGGTGGCTTACACCTGTAATCCCAGCACTTTGGGAGGCTAAGGCGGGCGGATCACCTGAGGTCAGGAGTTTGAGATCAGCCTAGCCAACATGGCAAAAACCCATCTTCTACTAAAAATACAAAACATTAGCGGGGCGTGGTGTTAGGCACCTGTAATCCCAGCTACTCAAGAGGCTGAGACAGGAGAATCGCTGGAGATGGAGGCTGTAGTGAGCTGAGATCATGCCATTGCACTCCAGCCTGGGCAAAAAGAGCAAAACTCTGTCTCAAAAAAGTAATAATTAAATAAAAATAAAAATCTTGTTAAGCAAAAACCGGAACATAGAGGTGTCTTAGATGGGGTGAAAAGAATATTGGGACAAGGAGGTAGGAGATTCTGTGATGCAAGCAGACAACTTGTTCTCAAGTCTGATGCTTTGACAGTCTATCAGTTTGGTTTTTATATACTTACCTTTTCAAAGAAGTTTATGTAATATATATGTACACACATATGTATATGTATGATCTATGAATTACCAATATTTTGTTTTGTGAAATAAAACATACTTCGAAATCTGGTTGGAGGGCTGAACGCAGTGGCTCATACCTATAATCTCAGTATTTTAGGAGGCCGAGGCAGGTGGATCATTTGAGGCCAGGAGTTCGAGACCACCCTGGAAAACATGGTGAAACCCTGTCTCTACTAAAAAATACAAAAATATGTGGTGGCACAAGCCTGTAATCCCAGCTACTTGGGAGGCTGTGGCACAAGAATCGCTTGAGCCCTGGAGGCAGGGGTTACAGTGAGCTGAGATCATATGATTGCACTCCAGCTTGGGTGACAGCAGGAAACTCCGTCTCAAAAAAAAAAAAAAAAAAAGAAAAAGAAAAGAAAAAAGAAATCTGGTGCAACAACTCAAGTAAGGGAAAATGTGATGTATGTGAACTATACTGCTATTACCACCAAACAATACTTACAACCAAAATGTCCGTTTCAGAAGATATGTGACTAGCAGTGCCTTCTTCAGGCTAAAGGGCAATGGCACCATCACAACTCACTGCAGCCTTGGTCTCCCAGGGTCAAGCAATTCTCCCACCTGAACCTCCTATGTATCTGGGATTACAGGCACACACCACCATGTCTGGCTAATTTTTGTATTTTTTGTAGAGAGCGTTTCACCATGTTGCCCAGGCTGGGCTTAAACTTGTGGGCTCAAGCAATTAGATATTTGCATCCAGAGGGCAGAGGGTCAGGACTAGATATACAAATTTGAGAGTCACTGCCATGCCCAGATTATGGAGGATGAGCTTACAAAGGAGACAGAAAAGCCCAATATGTAGAAAGGAAATCAGAAGTGTAGCATTACAGAAGTCAAGTGAGAAGAATGTGTCAAGCACTCTGTGGACAGCAAATACATATTGGGCTTCTATTATGTATAAGGCCTTGTAAAATTAATACTGCTACTATATATGTCTGAGGCCTTAAAGAAGCTATGCCTTGATTCAGAGGTTTTTTTTTTCCCTCAGTCCAAACAACATTCACTTCTTTCTCCATTCCCAAATCAATTTGAACATGAAAGGTCATTTTTTTTTTTTTTTTTTTTTGAGATGAAGTCTCACCCAATCACCCAGACTGGAATGCAGGGGTGGGATCTCAGCTCACAGCAACCTCAATCTCTGGGGTTCAAGTAATTCTCCTGCCTTAGCCTCCCGAAGCTGGGATTACAGATGTCTGCCACCATGCCTGCCTAATTTTTGCATTTTTAGTAGAGACAGGTTTTCACCATGTTGGCTAGGCTGGTCTTGGAACTCCTGACCTCAAGTGATCCACCCACCTCTGCCTCCCAAAGTGCTGAGATTACAGGCATGAGCAACCACACGCGGCCATGGTCACCATTTTTTAAAGTTCTATGTTCTTAGGCTAAAAGAAAATAAACTTCTCCCCAGCTCTAACAAAAGTGTTCATATTACACCTCTCATACATCTCCAGAAAACAGCTTAGTCAACCTGAAAATGTCTCATTATTGGAATACTCTAACAGGTTAACTATAGATATTGACAGTAATAGCTCCTTCCAGGCTGGGCGCAGTGGCTCAAGCCTGTAATCCCAGCACTTTGGGAGGCCGAGGCGGGTGGATCATGAGGTCAAGAGATCGAGACCATCCTGGTCAACATGGTAAAACCCCGTCTCTACTAAAACTACAAAAAATTAGCTGGGCATGGTGGCATGTGCCTGTAATCCCAGCTACTCAGGAGGCTGAGGCAGGAGAATTGCCTGAACCCAGGAGGCGGAGGTTGCGGTGAGCCGAGATCGCGCCATTGCACTCCAGCCTGGGTAACAAGAGCGAAACTCCATCTCAAAAAAAAAAAAAATAGCTCCTTCCTACTTTTAGTATTATATCAAGATAGCTACACAAGTCAGAAACACAAAATGTCAGAAATACTCAAAAAAGATCCTGATGGATTATAAGCTCCATGAGGGCAGATAATCTGTCTTGTTTACCCTGTCATCTGACACATAACTTGCATTTAACAAATATTTAATTTTGTTTTAGTGAGCCAATCTTCAGCATGCTAATCCTGAATGGAGACCCCAGTCATAGGATTACTGTAAGGATCAAGTCAAAGAAAATAAAATAAGTAAAAGCACTTTACTTTGACACTTTTATAATTGCAGACTTGTTTTGTTTTGTCTTGTTTTCCTCTTATCACCCAGGCTGGAGTACAGTGTGGTGATATCAGCTCACCGCAATCTCTGCCTCCCATGTTCCAGTGGTTCTCCTGCCTCAGCCTTCCAAGTAGCTGGGATAACAGGCACCCTTTACCACCCCGAGTTAATCTTGTACTTTTAGTAGAAATGGGGTTTTACCACGTTGCCCTGGCTGGTCTTGAACTCCTGACCTCAAGTGATCCTCCGATCTCAGACTCCTAAAGTGCTGGGATTACAGGTGTGAGCCACTGTGTCTGGCCCAATTGTAGACATTTTTAAAAAACATCTCAGTATCAGCATTCTGCTGAGCTAGGTATTCTATAAGGACTTATTCCAAGTGAACATGCACATTAGGATACTGTAAAAATGGAGAAACAGAGTCAGATTTATTATGTACCTTTTTTTTTTGTGATAAGTACTGTATATGTGTTAATTTAACCTTGCCCAAAACCCCAGGAGACATTCTCTTCTACTTGCAGATGAGGAGACTGAGTAACTTGCTGAAGGTCACATAGTTGGTAACTTCCAGACATGTGACACAAATCCAAATCTGTATGACTCCTTAGTAGCCCATGCTGTTTGCCCATAGCAATGTCTCTCAAAATTTTTCATGAAGTAACCTTAAATTGCAAGAAAAACCAAAACATATTCCCAGGGCAGTTTGGGAGGTTATGGAAGTATCCTATTTAAGCCTGATGTGTCTCTGACCTCATGCTTTTCTCTTAAAATTTATTTTTATATTTGCATTTTACACCACTTTTAATTAATTAATTAATTTGAGACAAAGCCTTACTATGTCACCAGGTTGGAGTGCAGTGGCCCAATCTCAGCTCACTGCAACCTCCGCTTCCTGGGTTCAAGCGATTCTCCTGCCTCAGCTTCCTGAGTAGCTGGGACTACAGGTGGGCGCCACGAAGCCCAGCTAATTCTGTATTTTTAGTAGAGAGGGCTTCACCATATTGGTCTGGATGGTCTTGATCTCTTGACCTCGTGATCTGACCCCCTCAGCCTCCCAAAGTGCAGGGATTACAGGTGTGAGCCACTGAGTCCGGTCTAACCCACATTTTATTAATGTTTATTTTCTTTTTCAAAAAAAAAATTTTAAGGAGGAACAAAGGCATGTCTTATATGGTATCTTTTTCAAAATTTTAAATGATTTACCCACATTACACAGATGCAATGTGTGTTTAAATGTAAGCCATTTCAAATGACTTATCGAGTAAATCATTTAACTCCTACCTCCCTAAAAATCTTTTTTGAAAAAAAAAAGTGCTAATACAAGAAGGTGCACCTTCCATATTTATCCCATAGCTTTGTTTAGTTCCTAGTGCCTGGCTTCAAAAACCTGGATCCCAGTTTGAAAGCATCACTACAGAAAAAACTGCATTAAAGACATGTTTTTTTGTTTTGTTTGTTGGCTTTTTTTTTTTTTTTTTTTAGACGAAGTGCCCCTCTGTCACCTAGGCTGGAGTGCAGTGGCACAATCTTGACTCACTGCAACCTCCGCCTCCCAGGTTCAAGCAATTCTCTGCCTCAGCCTCCCACGTAGCTGGGATTACAAGCACCCACCACCATGCCTGGTTAATTTTTATATTTTTGGTAGAGACAGGGTTTCACCATCTTGGCCATGCTGGTCTTGAACTCCTGACCGTGTGATCTACCCGCCTCGGCCTCCCAAAGTGCTAGGATTACAGGTGTGAGCCACCACGCCCAGCCTAAAGACATTTTAAGAATGATGATGAAGGCTGGGCATGGTGGCTCACACCTGTAATCTCAGCACTTTGGGAGGCCAAGGAGGGCAGATCACAAGGTCAGGAGATTGAGACTGGCCTGGCCAACATAGTGAAACCCTGTCTCTACTAAAAATACAAAAAGCCGGGTGTGGTGGTGGCCGCCTGTAATCCCAGCTACTCAGGAGGCTGAGGAAGAAGAATTCCGAGTAGCTGGGATCATCGGTGCACGCCACCACGCCCAGCTAATTTTTTGTATTTTTGGTAGAGACAGGGTTTCGCCATGTTGTCGAGGCTGGTCCCAAATGCATGAGCTCAAGGAGATCTGCCTGCCTTGGCTTCCCAAAGTGCTGGGATTACAGGTGTGAGCCACCGCACCCGGCCAGCCTTTTTTCTTTTATCAGAATTGATATTAAACTACATGCTGAGCCTCTATGTCCTTATCTTCCTTCTGGCATAACTATGGCCATTTGAAATGTGTGGGGTTTGCTAAAGTGCTCAACATACTTTTTTCCCTTTTTTTTTTTTTT
>NW_016107436.1:571549-576024 GCF_001604975.1 Cebus imitator
CACGCACCACCATGCCCAGCTAATTTTTTGTATTTTTAGTAGAGACGGGGTTTCACCATGTTGACCAGGATGGTCTCGATCTCTTGACCTCGTGATCCACCCGCCTCGGCCTCCCACAGTGCTGGGATTACAGGCTTGAGCCACCGCGACCGGCCCATTTTTTCCTTTTTTTAGATCTATGTATGTAGAGGGCTCTGATTTGCAATATTTGGGAAGTTCTTCTAAGCTGGAAAGAAAAGTCAAGACAAAGAATCATGGCCAATAGGTGGGGAATAAGTTACACCCCCTTAAATAAGTCACACTCACCTAGGCAAGGAAAGATCTCATAACCCACCTTCTAAACTGCTTCCCTTTCTCCCCAAAGTTCATTAATTTAGAAGCGGTCACTACGATGGCTTGAACGCCCCTTCCCAACTCTGTACCACAAAATGAGCTCTTGTGTAGCCCCGCTCCTCCCTCTCAGCACCTCAGACCCAAAAATGGAGACATTAGTTGCTTACTTTTCCAGCTACTTCTTAAGCTAGGCAGGCCATGAAGAAATAACGGTCTCAAAAACCGCCATGCTCGAGACTCGACTCACAGAGAGGCATTGGTAGGTGCGTGGAATGAGGACGCATATCTCCCAGCTGCAGTTGGGGGCTGACCCACAATCCCTTGCGAGGGCGGGAAAAGCGAGGGGGTCAGGAAAGGGGGACGGTCAGCGAGAAGAGCCAAGAGACTGCAACTCTACAATGCGAACACAGATTAATCCTAATATGATTGTTCCCTGAGCTTTTCACACCAAAAAAATGGTAACTGGCCAGTGTGTGTTCGTTACTCTCAATGCTCCCACTCAAGATCATTCCCATTAATGACTGCGGCTTCACATAACAGGCCACAGTGGAGGCAAGGAAATGTGGCGTGGAAAACCCACTGGGCCTGGCTCTCTATGCTAAGGTCTCCGTCATTGTTTTACAGTCAGGGTGTACATTTGATAGAGAATCTCTTTTTATTTATTTATTATTATTATTTTTGACAAATAGTCTTGCTCTGTCGCCAGGCTGGAATGCAGTGGCGCGATCTCCGCTCACTTCAGCCTGCGCCTCCCAGGTTCAAGCGATTCCTCTGCTTCAGCCTCCCGAGTAGCTGGGACTACAGGCGTGCGCCACCACGCCCGGCTAGTTTTTTGTATTTTAGTAGAGACAAGGTTTCAGCATGTTGACCAAGATGGTCTCAATCTTCTGACCTCGTGAAACACCGCGTCGGCCTCCCAAAGTGCTGGGATTACATAGGCATGAGTCACCGGACCCGGCCTGGGGAATCTGTAAATGGGATTTTGGGGAATTATAACGGAATGGTGCCTAAGTGTGAAAATATACAAGCCTGCACAGAGCTGCAAGGCTCACGGCCGCGTGGCCAGCCCCTTCCGCTTTACGTCTGATGTCACGGCGTACGCGCCGGCGGGGGCGGGCGGAGCTTGGCTGCTCCGTGGTTAGCGGCTGAACCTGTGCGACTGCGCGGGAAGACGTTCCGCTTTGAAATGCAGCGGGATTTGCTCAGTTTCCCGCTGTCTCCAGCGGTGCGGGCGAAGTTGGTGTCTGCGGGTTTCCAGACTGCTGAGGAACTCCTGGAGGTGAAACCCTCCGAGCTTAGCAAAGGTAAGGATTCCTGATGGCAAGCTGAGGCACACCGGCCGCCGTCCGTGCTGCCGCAGTCTTCGTTCTCCCGCCTTGGGCTTCAGCCCAGTCTCCGTCAGATTCTGCTGCCTCGGCCGCGTTTACAACGTGAAACTGCTCCTTGGCTCCACTTACAAGTTGTCTGAATGGTTAGGAGAACTGTGGTCGTGAAAACATTTACTAACTCCTTTTTCTCTGGCAATGCCTGCTGAATGTTTTGAGGATTGTCTCATTTAACGCTGAAATAACCTGCTTAGGTCGATTATTATGTTCAGTATATGGATGAGAGAGAGAACTTATATCTTGGGGAGGTCAGGTAACTTTTCATGATAACTGGGTTAGGAAATAGTGGAGTCACAATTGGTTGTCTAATTTTTGCTGTTCCAAGATCCAAGGGGTAAGGGTTACATTTCAGAAATGCAGGATTTGTGTAGGACTGGAGACACTAAGAATGAGAAAGGGAGTAGAATCCCTGGAATCTTAAGGAAGCAATAGAAAGGATATTCTCCTCTTACGTAATTCATCAAAACACCCAAAACCTCATATTCCAGAGCACTGCAGATTATACATTGGTGGGAACCACTGCATCCTGAGGTATACAAATATGAAGCTGGCGGTGGTCACGCTTTGTGCACATTATGCTGTGATATGCTCAGACCTGTGCTATTCATTATTGCCCTTAATGATGGAAAATACGGAGGTTTCAATTCGCCTCTAAAGAATGGCTTGGCCGGGTGCGGTGGCTCACGCCTGTAATCCCAGCACTTTGGGAGGCCGAGGTGGGCGGATCACAAGGTCAGGAGTTCGAGAGCAGCCTGGTCAATATGGTGAAACCAGCTTCTCTATTAAAAATACGAAAATTAGCTGGGTGTGGTGGCAGGCGCCTGTAGTCCCAGCTGCTTGGGAGGCTGAGGCAGGAGAATCGCTTGAAAGCGGGAAGTGGAGGTTGCAGTGAGCCGAGATTGCGCCACTCTTCTCCAGCCTGGACAACAGCGAGACTCTTGTCTCAAAAAACAAGAAAAAAAAAAAAGTCTTGTAGACCCACCCTTAACTGTTTAAGTCATACCGCACGCAGACTGTGTCCCCCAAAATTTGATGGACTCCTTTTTCTTCAACAAGTTGGTTTTTCAAAGAAGAAATGTGAGACTCTGAATAATAATAATCACTAACAACTATTGACGATTTTAGATGGCCTTGATATTCTACCAAGCTTTTTACATGTACTGTCTCATTCCTGTTTTGTTTTGTTTTGTTTATGAAAGAAAGAAAGAGAAAGGGGGAGAGAGAACAGGAGTCTTGCTCTATTGCCCAGGCTGGAATGCAATCTAAAAATAGGTATTAAAAACCTCTTTTATGCTGATAATTGTACTTAACGGCGGAGACAGGAAGGAATAAGGGAAGAAAATAACAAACAGCCAACCAATATTTCATTTAAATCTGTGAAATGCTGTGCAAATGCTGAAGAGTGATTTAATTCCTTTTATGTGGTCACTTTCAAAATAGGTGTAATGTGATACTGAAAAAAATGTATGTTCTGTGGACCTGGGGTGAAGAATTCTATAAATATTCACTGAGTTTACTTGTTCCAGGGCTGAGTTGAAATCATAAATGTCCCTGTTAATTTTCTATCTGGTTGATCTGTCGAATATTAACAATGTGGTGTCAGAGTCTCCCACTATTATTGTGCGGGAGTCCAAGTCTCTTTGTAAGTCATTAAGACCTTGTCTTATGTATCTGGGTGCTCCTATATTGGCGGCATATATATTTATGATCATTGACTCCTGTTGTTACATTGATCCTTTTACCATTATGTAATGTCCTTTGTTTCTTTTAGTCTTTGTTACTATTAAAGTCTATTTTGTCAGAGAGGAAAGTTACAACTCCTGTTTTTTTGTTGTTTTTTTTGTTGTTTTTTTCTCTCCATTTGATTGGTGTGTCCTTGCTTATGAGATGGATCTGGATACAGTGTACTGATGGGTTTTGACTTTTTATTGAGTTTGTTGACTTTTTATTCAATTTGCGTGTCTGTGTCTTTGGGGCGTTTAATCCATTTAAATTTAGGATTAATATTGATATTTGTGAGTTTAATATTGTCATTTAATGCTAGCTGGCTATTTCACCCATTAGTTGATATAGATTTTTCATTATGAAGATACTCTTTACCTTTTGGTAAGTTTTTGGGATGACTGTGATACTGGTTGTTCCTTTCTGTGTGTAGTGGTTCTTTCAGAAGCTCTTGTAAAGCAGGCCTGGTGGTGATGAAATCTCTGAGTGCTTGTTTGTTCGTGAAAAATTTTATTTTTCCTTCATTTATGAAGCTTAGTTTGGCTGGATATGAGATTCTGGGTTGAAAATTCTTTTCTTTGAGGATATTGAATATTGACCCCCACTCTCTTCTAGTTTGTAGGGTTTCTGCTGAGAGATCTGCTGTGAGTCTGATAGGTTTCCCTTTATAGGTAACCTGACCTTTCTCTCTAGCTGCCCTTAGAATTTTCTCCTTTATTTCAACCCTGGTGAATCTAACAATTATGTGTCTTGCGGTTGCTCTTCTTGAGGAATATCTTTGTGATGTTCTCTGTATTACCTGAAGTTGAGTATTGTCCTGCCTTACTAGGTTAGGAAAGTTTTCCTGAATAATATTCTCAAGAATATTTTCCAGTTTGGATTCATTCTCTTCATGACATTCAGGTACACCTATCAAACGTAAATTAGGTCTTTTCACATAGTCCCATATTTCTTGGAGACTCTGCTCATTCCTTTTTACTTTTTCTTCTCTAATCTTGTCTTCTCGTTTCATTTCATTAAGTTGGTCTTCAACCT
>NW_016107436.1:576609-581080 GCF_001604975.1 Cebus imitator
AGGCCTTGTTCCTTTGTTGATGAGGAACTGTGATCCCCTGTAGAGGGAGAGGCATTCTGATTTTGAGTATTCTCAGCCTTTTTACACTGGTTTCTTCCCGTCATTGGCAATTTATCCACCTGTCATCTTTGTAATTACCGACTTTCAAATTAGGTCTCTAAGTGGACGTCCAACTTGTTGATCCCCAGCGCAGAAATCTGAGCAACTCACTGCACCGGCTAAAACAGCGGCGTTAAGATTCTTGGTGCTTTTCTGCCCAGGAATCTCCGGTCTGGCTTCCCTCTTGAGTCCCTTTTTCAATCAGCTGAATAGGCGACTCTGCCCTCCCGGAGCTCCAAACGTTACCAAAAGGGGACCCAGTCCCGTTTACACTGCATCGAGAACTGCTGCGCCGGCCACAGGAATCAACGCTGGCGACCCGTGGGGCTCCCTCACTGGGAATCTCCTGGTCCGTGAGCAACAAAAATTCGTCTGAAAGTGTGGTGTCCTCTCGTTCTCTGCGCTTTCACTGGGAGCTACAATCCTGAGCTGCTAGTAATCGGCCATCTTGGATCTCTCTCCCCATTCCTGTTTTATAGAAGAAAAAATTTCAGCAAAAAGAAGGGAAGTAACTTGCCCAAAGTCACACCATAAGTGGTGTCAGAATTTACAAACCCAGGCAATCTGATTCCAGCATTCAGGCTCTTGAACTGGATAAGATTTTCATTTCCTAAATGTTGTCATCACCATTGTCTTTTATTAGCCCCATATTTATGGCTCATATTCTTATCAAATCAAGCACCAATATATTAAACTGATAAGCTATGTCATTTTCACCATTATTTCTTCAGCCAGCTTGTTTTGTAACTGCCATTTTCTCTTCTCAGGCCATGCTGTCAGACAGGTGAAATTGCGTACTCAAGGGAGCATAAGTGAATTCTTTAAAATACTTGTGCATTGGATAATTATTCTTATTAGTTTGGAGTGATATATGAATTTTTTTTACATTAGTTATTTCCATGAAAACTTTTTATTGTAAGTAATACATGCATATGTGCTTCTTAAAGTTGTACCTTATTTCAGGCAGTTAAAAAATGAGAATTTTTCATTCTCATCTGAAAAATAATTTGTATACTTTATGAGTACGAGATAATTATGGCTTCATAAGACCAAAAGAGATAGTAAAAATGTGCTAATAGTGAGTACATTTTGGCTGGGTGCAGTGGCTCATGCCTGTAATACCAGCAGTTTGGGAGGCTGAGGTGGGCAAATCATGAGGTCAGGCGTTGGAGACCAGCCTGACCAACATGGTGAAACCCTGTCTCCACTAAAAATACAAAAATTAGTTGGGCGTGGTGGTGCGCGCCTGTAATCTCAGCTACTCAAGGAGACTGAGGCAGGAGAATTGCTTGAACCCTGGAGGTGGAGGTTGCAGTTACCTTAGATGGAGCCATCACTCCAGCCTGGGAGACAGAGTGAGAGTCTGTCTTCAAAAAAGAAAGAAAGCAAGCCCAGGCGCAGTGACCTAGGCCTGTAATCCCAGCACTTTGGAAGGCTAAGGTGGGCGGATCACCTGAGGTCAGGAGTTAGAGACCAGTCTGGCCAACATAGAGAAACCCCCTCTCTACTAAAAATACAAAAAATTAGTGGGGCGTGGTGGTGCATGCCTGTAATCCCAGCTACTCGGGAGGCTGAGGCAGGAGAGTTGCTTGAACTTGGGAGGCAGAGGTTGCGGTGAGCCGAGATCACGCCTAGACAACAAGAGCAAAACACCATCTCAAAAAAAGAAAAAAAAAATAGTGAGTACATTTTTATTTCTGCTTCCTGAGACATTCTTGTAGGTACTCCGAAATGCTTTAGTTGAATCATTTCTGAGATAATAGGAAAATCTTTAAGTGATGACTAAGAAAACAAATTCCTTTATTAATCTGAATTTTTTTTTTTTTTTTTGAAATGGAATCTTACTCTGTCACCCAGGCTGGAGTGCAATGGTGCGATCTCAGCTCACTGCAACCTCCACCTCCTGGGTTCAAGCAATTTTCCTGCCTCAGTCTCCTTGAGTAGCTGGGATTACAGGCACGCAAGAGATTCTCCCTGCCTCAGCCTCCCAGGGAATAGCTGGAATTACAGGCATGTGCCACCACACCTGGCTAATTTTTGTATTTTTAGTAGAGATGGGGCTTCACCACATTGGCCAGGGTGGTCTTGAACTCCAGACCTCGTGATCTGCCCACCTTGGCCTCCCAAAATGCTGGGATTACAGATGTTAGCCACAGTGTCCAGCCAAACTGAGAAATTAAATGGTTGTTAGAATGTTACATTTTTATCTTTCTCTGCTCTTAGCATCACTCTTGTCTAAAAATTAAAATTAATCAAGACAATCCATTATCATGTTACACTGTTATAAATCTCTAAAATTAGGGTTCTTTTTTTCTTATTTTATTTTCAGAAGTTGGGATATCTAAAGAGGAAGCCTTAGAAACTCTGCAAATTATAAGAAGAGAATGTCTCACAAATAAACCAAGATATGCTGGTACATCTGAGTCAGGAAATAAGTGTACAGCACTGGAACTTCTTGAACAGGAGCATACCCAGGGCTCCATAATTACCTTCTGTTCAGCACTAGATAATATTCTTGGGGGTGGAGTACCCTTAATGAAAACGACAGAAATTTGTGGTGCACCAGGCATTGGAAAAACACAATTATGGTAAAATAAAATGTTCTCCTTATAAGGGCGGGTTTAATAACATTATGAAAGTAATATTTTGTACTGTCGGTTTATAGTCAGAAAACCAAGTAAGGTATATATGTGCTCTTAATTTTAAGTGTGCCTGTACATCAAACAAAAATTAACTTACTATTTGTGTTACTTCAGTATCCCTTCTTGATAAATTGATACAATTATTTTGATATGAAAAAATGTTTCTTTTGCAAATTGTAGTGTAGTCATAAGGTTAAACAGGAAGTTTCTGCTTCATTCATTCCTGAGACTATATTTGAAAGTCAGATGTTTGAAAGTAGATTTATGGCTAGGTGCAGTGGCTCATGCCTATAATCCCAGCACTTTGGGAGGTTGAGGCAGGAGGATCGTTTGAGCCCAGGAGGTTGAGGCCCGCCTGGGAAACAGTGAGACCTCATCTCTACTAAAAATGAAAAATTAGCTGGGTGTGGGGGCACATGCTTATGGTCCTAGCTGTTTGGGAGGCTGAGGCAGGAGGATTGCTTGAGCCGGAGAGGTCGAAACTGCAGTGAGCCTTGATTGCACCACTGCATTCCTGTCTGGGCAGGAGAATGAGACCCCTATATCAAAAAAGAAAAGAGGCCAGGTGCTGTTGCTCAAGCTTATAATCCCAGCACTTTGGGAGCCTGAGGCGGGCAGATCACCTGAGGTCAAAGGTTCGAGACCAGCGTGGCCAACATGGCGAAACCCTGTCTTTACTAAAAATACAAAAAAAAAAATAGCCAGGCATGGTGGCACATAGTCCCAGCTACTCAGGAGGCTGAGGCAGAATAATGGCTTGAACCTGGGAACTACAAAAGGAGCTCTTGTGTAGCCTAGCTCCTCCCCCTCAGGACCCCAGGAGCCCAGACCCACTAATGGGAAAATTAGTTGCTTACTTTTCCAGCTACTTCTTAAGCTAGGCAGGCCATGAAGAAATAACAGTCTCAGAAACCTCCATGCTCAAGACTCAGCTCCCAGGAAGGCATGGGTGGGTGTGGGAAATGGGGACTGATGTCTCCCAGGGGCCACTGGGGGCTGGCCTACAATCCCTCGCCTGAAAAGTGAGGGAGATTACAAAAGGGGGACAGCCAGTGAGAAGAGCCAAAAGGCTGCAACTCTACAATGAGCATGCAGACTAATCCAAATGATTGTTGCCTGAGTTTTTCACACCAAAAAAAAAAAGGTAACTGGCCAGTGTGTGCTTGTTACTGTCACTACACCCACTCGAGATCATTCCTATTAATGACTCTGAGGCTTCACCTAATAGGCCATGGTGGAGGCAAGGAAATGTGGCATGGAGGTTGCATTGAGCTGAGATCGTGCCACTGCACTCCAGCTTTGGTGACAGAGTAAGACTCTGTCTCAAAAAAAAGCAAAAATAGAAAGTAGATTTATGTATAATAAGGGGCTCCATTTCTAGAGGCCTGGAAATTATTAAAATATCCTTAATCTTGATTTTATAGGCATGTCCTCCCCCCAATCCAGTTGATTCACATATAGTCAATTGGTTCACTTACATCTGGAGCCATGAAGAGTTAGACGTTTCTGTTGCCTTGGGAGTATATTTGGATTTATAAAACTTTAATGATACCTAACTTGTCATTATCTGGAGTTTCAAATACACTGCCTTGGATGATCATGATGATTTAGTTATTTGCCATCTTTCTCTTGACAGTATGCAGTTGGCAGTAGATGTGCAGATACCAGAATGTTTTGGAGGAGTGGCAGGTGAAGCAGTTTTTATTGATACAGAGGGAAGTTTTATGGTT
>NW_016107436.1:583381-585976 GCF_001604975.1 Cebus imitator
CCAGCCTGGGTAACAAGAGTGAAACTCCGTCTCAAAAAAAAAAAAAAAAAGTGCTTTTCATAAGATTTTCTTTGTCTATTTCCTTTAAATGAGTGTAGTCAGCTGCATTTTCTTTTTCGTGGAGGTTCTAAGTATTCCATTTAGCTGTTGACTGGCATGCTTACTGAAAGACTTTTGGACACTGGCAGGATAGGCCACCACAAAATATGCCAGTTTGGCATAAGGATTTTTTTGAGCTGAAGGCAATTGAGAAGAAACAGATAAAGGAACTCTGCCCTTCCTCAAGGTTTTTTTTTTGAGACGGAGTCTCACTCTTGTCACCCAGGCTGGAATGCAGTGGTGTAATCTTGGCTCACTGCAACCTCCACCACCCAGGTTCAAGCAGTTCTCCTGCCTCAGCCTGCTGAGTAGGGTTATAGGCACCTACCACCATGCCTGGCTAATTTTTGTACTTTTAGTAGAGGTGGGGTTTTGCCATATTGGCCAGGCTGGTCTCAAATCCCTGACCTCAGGTAATCTGCCCCCGTTGGCCTCCCAAAGTGCTGAGATTTCAGGCATGAGCCACCATCCCCAGCCCCTTTCTCTGTTTTTCTAAAAATGGGGCATAAATGTACAAAAGAGCCCCATCTTCCCTCTCTTACCAGGAAGATAAAAGTTCATCATCACAGACAACTTTAGACCCTTATCAGCCTACATAACAAATTTTACTAGCTATTCTTTATCTCCAATTAGTTTCCCATGTATTTGCCTTACCACAATATTTGCTGCCGTTAGAGACTCATGGTCCTTTTCCTTTGTCTTGTTACTTCTCTAAAAATTTATTGTACCTTCAGGAAGATAAGCCTAAATCTTTATTTTATTTTATTTATTTATTTATTTTGAGACAGAATCTGGCTCTGCTGCCCAGGCTGCAGTGCAGTGGTGCAGTCTTGGCTCACTGCAATCTCCACCTCCCAGGTTCAAGCGATTTTCCTGCCTCAGCCTCCCGAGTAACTGGGAGCTGGGAATACAGGCGAATGCCACCATACCTAGCTAATTTTTGTATTTTTAGTAGAGACAGAGTTCACCATGTTGGCCAGACTGGCCTCAAACTTCTTTTTTTTTTTTTTTTTTTTGGTCTCAAGCTTCTTACCTCAAGTTATTTTACCCCGGCTTCCCTAAATACTGGGATTATAGGTGTGAACCACTATGCCCAGGCCCCAAATCTAACCAGTTTTGAGTTACTACTCTCTGGACTCTCCTGTGTTACAGGCACTATGCACAATTAGTGAACTCTTTTTCTCTTGTTAATCCATTTTTACCAGTCTAATTTATAGGGCTTCAGCCAAGAAACCTAAGAGGGTAGCAGAAAAAAGAATTTTTCCTCCCTTATACCCTAAGGCTACCTATGCCACAATGCGTGATTTTGTAATAGTGTCTTAAAATCTTACTGTAAATAGAGTGGGTGTAGCACTCAGATGTAATGTTTTTTTTTGTTTTGTTGTTTTTTTTTTTGAGACGGAGTCTCACTCTGTCACCCAGGCTGGCATGCAATGGCACGATCTTGGCTCACTGCAACTTCTGCCTCCTGGGTGCAAGCCATTCTCCTGCCTCAGCCTCCCAAGTAGCTGAGATTACAAGTGTCTGCCACCACACCCGGCTGGTTTTTTTGTCTCAAACTCCTGACCTAGTGATCCACCTACCTTGGCCTCCTAAAGTACTGGAATTACAGGCATGAACCCCCCACGCCCGGCCTCAAACTGTTTTGTTTTTTTTAAACTTCTGATCTTGTGAACGACCCGCCTCAGCCTCCCAAAGTGCTGGAATTATAGGCATGAGCCACCAGCCCAGATAAAACGTTTTTAATGATTTATGTGAGATTAAATTGTCATTGATGTGGTGAAAAATTGACTCTGTTAAGTATATGTTTGCAAGAGGCTATGTTTTCTATTGGTTTTTCAGTGTTAAAATTTAAGGACATTTTATTTATTTTTAATGTTTTACTTTTTTTGAAACAGTGTCTCACTTTGTCACCTAGGCTGCAATGCAGTAGCATGATCATGGTTCACTGCAGCTTTGATCTCCCTGGACTTAGGTGATCCTTTCACTTCAGCCCACCAAATAGCTGGGACTACAGGTGGGCACCACCATGCTCAGCTAATTTTTTTTTTTTTTTGTATTTTTTGTAGAGCCAGAGTTTTGTCATGTTGCCCAGGCTGGTCTTGAACTCATGGGCTCAAGTGATCTGCCTGCCTTGGCCTCCTAAAGTGTTAGAATTACAGGCATGAGCCACTGTGCCTGGCCTAAGTACATTTTAAAATGTAGTAACTGCTGGGCGCGGTGGCTCACGCCTGTAATCCTAGCACTTTGGGAGGCCAAGACGAGTGGATCACAAGGTCAAGAGACCGAGACCATCCTGGTCAACATGGTGAAATCCCATCTCTACTAAAAATACAAAAAATTAGCTGGGCATGGTGGCACGTGCCTGTAATCCCAGCTGCTCAGCAGGCTGAGGCAGGAGAATTGCCTGAACCCAGGAGGCAGAGGTTGCGGTGAGCCGAGATCGCGCCATTGCACTCCAGCCTGGGTAACAAGAGCGAAACTCCGTCTCAAAAA
>NW_016107436.1:587041-589273 GCF_001604975.1 Cebus imitator
TTTTATTCTGTTACCCAGGTTGGAGTCCAGTGGCACAATCACAGCTTACTGTAGCCTTGACCTCCCAGGCTCAAGCAATCTTCTTACCTTAACCTCCTAAGTAGCTAAGACTGTAGTTGCACTCTACCACACCTAATTTTTGTATTTTTTGCAGATAGTGGGATTTTGCCATGTTGCCCATGCTGCCATTAACTTAATTTGTAGTCCTAAGGTTAAAAACAAGAAAGAGAAACTTCATTATGTTACTTCTGTTCAATGAAGCCAGTGACTAGAAATGTGAAAAGGTGTCCTGGTGCAGTGGCTCATGCCTGTAATCCCAGCACTTTGGGAGGTTGATGCGAGTGGATCACCTGAGGTTAGGAGTTCGAGACCAGCCTGGCCAACATGGAAAACGCTGTCTCTACTAAAAATACAAAAAATTACTGAGCGTGGTGGTGGGTGCCTGTAATCCCAGCTACTCGAGAGGCTGAGGCAGGAGAATTGCTTGAACCTGGGAGGCAGAGGTTACAGTGAGCCAAGGTCATGTCATTTGCACTCCAGCCTGGGCAACAAGAGCGAAACTCCACCTCAAAAAAAAAAGAAAAGAAATATGAAAAGGCAGGCATTAAAACACTAGTTGTATTTGTTTATAAATAATTTTACATAGCCTGATATATAAGGAAACAGTGGAAAATGTGAAAATAAAAGATCAGGCTGGGTGTGGTGGCTCATGCCTGTAATTTCAGCACTTTGGGAGGCTGAGGCAGGCGGATCACCTGAGGTCAGCAGTTCGAGACCAACCTGGCCAACATGTTGAAATCCCATCTCTACTAAAAATACAAAAATTAGCCGGGCATGGTGGTGAGCACCTGTAATCCCAGCTACTCGAGAGGCTGAGTCAGGAGAATCGCTTGAGCCCAGAGGCTCTAGAGGTTGCAGTGTGGAGATCATGCCACTGCACTCCAGCCTGGGTGACAGAGTGAGACTTTATCTCAAAAAAAAAAAAAAAAAAAAAAATCAAGTGGCTGGGCACAGTGTTTTATGCCTATAATCCCAGTGCTTTGGGAGGCTGTGACAGGAGGATCCCTTGAGCCTGGGAGTTGGAGATTGCAGTGAGCTATGATTGCTACAGTGCTCCAGCCTGGGCATCAGAGTGAGACCTCACCTCTAAAAAATTAAGAGAGATCAGAAATTATGAACTGATAGTTTATAGTAATTTTTGCTACAGTTTGTCATCTTTCAATTGAATAATTTCGTTATCCAAAGGAGAACATTTTGTTATTAAAAAGTATTGTTTTCCTGCAATTGCCAGCACATCCAGATGGGTAAAACTAATTAAGATTGTGATTGTTTTGTTGTTTCAGAACACCGAAAAGCTTTGGAGGATTTCACTCTTGAAAATATTCTTTCCCATATTTATTATTTTCGCTGTCGTGACTACACAGAGTTACTGGCACAAGTTTATCTTCTTCCAGCTTTCCTTTCAGAACAGTCAAAGGTATGAGTCAGACTACTCAAATGTAACTAACCAAGTATTTTTTGAGGTATCTGATAAGCATGAAAAAATAACCAACCAGTACAGTAGCATAAAATCAAAGTCAAAGCCAGTTGAGAAAATGTCTTCCTTCCTTGACATACAATTTATTTATTTTTGTTTTGTACCTATGTATATAGTGTATGCCCAGAGTAAGAGATTGAAATAATATAGAAAGAAGTTTCATTTCCAGTAATAGTGGGATAGCTATACTATACCTAGAAAGTATAGTATACCATAACTTGAAAGGTATAAAATGAAAAATAAAAACTTCCTTCTGCTACTGTTTCCGAGTGCCTTCCGCCAAAGTTGATCACTATTGGCCAGGTACAGTGGCTCATGGTTGTAATCCCAGCACTTTGGGAGGCCAAGGTGGGAGAATTACTTGAGCCCAGTAGTTCCAGACCAGCCTGGGCAACATAGTAACACATTGTCTCAGGCTGGGCGCTGTGGCTCAGGCCTATAATCCTAGCACTTTGGGAGGCCCAGGCGGGTAGATCATGAGGTCAAGAGATCAAGACCATCCTGGTCAACATGGTGAAACCCCGTCTCTACTGAAAATACAAAAATTAACTGTGCATGGTGGAGTATGCCTGTAGTCCCAGTTACTCGGGAGGCTGAGGCAGGAGAATTGCTTGAACCCAGGAGGTAGAGGTTGCGGTGAGCGGAGATCGTGCCATTGCACTCTAGCCTGGGTAACAAGCAGAACTCCGTCTCAA
>NW_016107436.1:589893-593964 GCF_001604975.1 Cebus imitator
AAAAAAAAAAAAAGCCATGTATGGTGTAGCTGTAGCTGTAGTCTCAGCCACTGAAAGCCAGGGTGGAACAGGGCTGAGGTGGGAGGATTGCTTGAGCCCAGCAGTTGAATGCTACATTGAGCTGCCATGCTATCATACATGGCCCTTTTATTTTTTATTTTTATTTTTTTGGGTAGAAATGGAGTCACTTCCTGGGGTCAAGTGATTTCTGTCCTCGGCCTCCCAAAGTACTGGGATTACAGGCATGAATCACTGTGCCTGGCCCTTTAATTTTGATAAACATTATCAGTGACAAAGATTCTCCTTGAGGGAACTTGGCCGCATCCCATCTTTGGCCTGCCCAGCCCAGTCTTAGCAAAGAATCCTGCTGTCAGTTCAGAGAGGATTTCTCACACTTGATAGTCTGATCACCTTTGATATCTGATCACATTCCTCATTTCCTACCTTCGATGTTCAAATCCTTGGCATGCCTTTATTTATTTATTTAATTTATTTTTTTAAAAACGGGTTTTCACCATGTTGGTCAGGCTGGTCTTGAACTCCCGACCTCAGGTGATCTGCCCGCCTTGGCCTCCAAAGTGCTTAGATTACAGGCGTGAACCACCACACACCGGCCTTTTTTTTTTTCTAATTTTTAGTTTTTTGATTTGACAGAGTCTTGCCCTGTTTCCCAGGCTGGAGTGCAGTGGCGGGATCTTGACTCACCGCAACCTCTCTGCTTCTCATGTTCAGGTGATTCTCCTGCTTCGGCCTCTCAAATAGCTGAGACTACAGGCATGTGCCACTGTGCCTGGCTAATTTTTTTTTTTTTTTTTTAGACAGGGTTTTGCATGTTGGCTAGGCTGGTCACCTGGCCGGCCTGCCTTTAATAAGAATCCTGTTAGGCCAGTTTAGTAAGAATTTCCTTACCCATGATGTCTCACTGTTAGAAATTGTCCATTCACTGACTCCTTCACCAGCTCTTTTTTTTTTTTTCTTGAGATGGAGCCTCAGTCTGTCACCAGGCTGGGGTGCAGTGGTGCAATCTCAGCTCACTGCGGCCTCCACCACGACGCCCAGTTCATTTCTTTTGTGTTTGTTTTTAGTAGAGACAGGTTTCACCCTGTTGGCCAGAACGGTCTTGATCTCTTGACCTCGTGATCCACCTCCCTTTGCCTCCCAAAGAGTTGGGATTACAGGCGTGAGCCACTGTGCCCGGACTCACCTTGCTCTTGGCTATGAATCCCCACTTGTCCCTGTATTCTGATTTGAACCTAATCTCTCCCGTATTATGATACCCCTTTTGGAATAGCCTTGAATAAAGTCTCCTTACTGTTCTAAGAAGTATTAGAATAATTTTTTAAAATACAAATTGCCCTTCAGAAAGATTGCATCAATTTCTACTCTTATTAACAATGTATTAGAATGCCTGTTACTCATCATCCTGATCTTATGAATATTTTTGCCAGGATTCTGCCTAGAAAATGCCATCTCTTTGTTCACTTTGACCTCCACCTCCTAGGCTGAAGTGATTCTCCCACCTCAGCCTCCCATGCAGCTGGGATTACAGGCGCCTGTCACCACCCCTGGCTAATTTTTTGTGTTTTTAGTAGAAACAAGGTTTCACCATGTTGACCAGGCTGGCCTTGAGCTCCTGACCTCAGATGATCTGCCTGCCTCGGCCTCCCAAAGTGCTGGGATTACAGGTGTGAACTACCATGCCCAGCCTCAGATCTAAGTCTTTAATTCATTTTTTTGGTTTTTGTATATGGCAAGAGATAGGGGACTAGTTTTCTTCTACATATGGATATCCAGTTTCCCAGCACCATTTATTAAAGAGACTGTCCTTTTCTAATGTATGTTCTTGGCACCTTTATTGAAATTGAGTTTACTATAGGCATATGAATTTGTTTCTGGGTTCTGGCTTCTGTTCCATTAGTCTATGTGTACATTTTTATGCCAGCACCGTGCTGTTATCATTACTGCAGCTCTGTAGTATAATTTGAAGTCAAGTAATGTGATTTCTCCAGTTTTGTTCTTTTTGCTCAGGATAGCTTTGGCTATTCTGGGTCTTCTATGTATGTTGATTTTTGTGTTCTGTAACTTCATTGAATTTCTTTATCAGTTCTAATAGTTTTTTGGTGGAGTCTTTAGGTTTTTCCAAATATAAGATCATATCATCTGCAAACAAGGATAATTTGACTTCTTCCTTTCCAATGTGGACATCCTTTGTTTTTTTTCTCATTCCTGATAGCTTTCGCTAGGACTTCCAGTACTATGTTGAATAACAGTGGTTAAAATGAGCATCTTTGTGGCTTTGTGGTGTTCTAGATTTTAGTTCAGTTTTTCCTCATTCAGTATAGTATTAGCTGTGGGTCTGTTGCATATGGCTTTTTTTTTTTTTTTGAGACAGAGTTTCACTCATGTTACCCAGGCTGGAGTGCAATGGCACAATCTGGGCTCACCGCAACCTCCGCCTCCTGGGTTCAGGCAATTCTCCTGCCTCAACCTCCTGAGTAGCTGGGATTACAGGCACGTGCCACCATGCCCAGCTAATGTTTTGTATTTTTAGTAGAGGTGGGGTTTTACCATGTTGACCAGGATGGTCTCGATCTCTTAACCTTGTGATCCACCCGCCTCGGCCTCCCAAAGTGCTAGGATTACAGGCTTGAGTCACCGCGCCCGGCGCATGTGGCTTTTATAGTGTTGAGGATATTCCTTACTATACCCAGCTTTATGAGGGTTTTTATTATGAAAGAATTTTGAATTTTATCAAATGCTTTTTTTAGCATCAGTTGAAAATATGTGGGTTTTTGTTTTTTTTTTTTGAAAATAGAGATGAGGTTTCACCATATTGGTCAGGCTGGTCTCGAACTCCTGACCGCAGGTGATCCACCCGCCTCGGCCTCCCAAAGTGCTGGGATTACAGGCGTGAGCGACCACACCCGGCCTGAAAATACGTGGTTTTTGTCCTTCATTCTGTTGATATGATGTATCACATTGATTGATTTGCCTATGTTCAACCATCTTTGCATCCCTGGGATAAATAAATCCCACTTGGTCATGGTGAATGATCTTTTAATGTATTGTTGGATTCAGGTTGCTAGTATTTTGTTGAGGATTTTTGCCTTAATGTTCATCAAAGATGTTAGCCTATTTTCTTTTTTTTTTAATGTGTCTTTGTTTGGTTTTGGTATCAGGATAATACTGGCCTTGTAGAGTGAGTTTGGAGGTTTTTCTTTTTCCTCTATTTTTCAGAATAGTTTGAGCAGGATTGGTGTTCTTTAAGTGTTTGTTAGGACAGGCGCAGTGGCACATGCCCGTAATCCCAGCAAACTGGACGAGGTGGCTGATGCTTGTAATCCCAGCACTTTGGGAGGCTGAGGCAGGCGGAGTACGAGGTCAGGAGTTCAAGACCAGCCTGGCCAACATCGTGAAACTCCGTCTTTACTAAAAATACAAAAATTAGCTGGGTGTGATGGTGGGCGCCTGTAATCTCAGCTACTTGAGGGGCTGAGGCAGGAGAATTGCTTGAAACCGGAAGGTGGAGGTTGCAGTGAGCCGAGATTGCACCACTGCACTCCAGCCTGGGCAACAAGAGCAAAACTCCGTCCGAATGAATGAGTGAGTGAATGAACGAATGAATGAATAAATAGATAAATGTTTGCTAAATAAAATTCAGCAGCGAAGCCATGGGGTCTTGGGCTTTTCTTTGCGGGGGGGCTTTACTTTGGCTTCTATTTTATTACTTGTTATTGGTCTGTTCAGGTTTTGAATCTCTTCATAGTTAATCTTGGTAGGTTGCATGTGTCTAGGAATTTGTCTATTTCTTCTGAGTTTTCCAATTTATTGGCACGTAGTTGCTCATAGTAGCCTCTAATGATCTTTTGAATTTCTGTGGTATTGGTTGTAATGTCTCTGTTTTCATCTCTGATTTTATATATTTAGATCTTAGTCTGCCTAAAGGTTTGTCGATTTTCTTTTCAAAAAACTTTTTGTTTTGTTAATCTTTTGTATTGTTTTCCTTGTTTTAATTCCATTTATTTCTACTCTGATCTTTTTTTTTTTTTTTTTTTTTTTTTTTTTTTTTTT
>NW_016107436.1:594924-600730 GCF_001604975.1 Cebus imitator
TGTTGACCAGGATGGTCTCGATCTCTTGACCTCGTGATCCATCCGCCTTGGCCTCCCAAAGTGCTGGGATTACAGGCTTGAGCCACCGCGCCCGGCCAAGAAATTTTTAAATATCTTAATTTCTTCAGTGACCCCACTGGTCATTCGGGAACATATTGTTTAATTTTCATGTTTTTGTTTAGTTTCCAAAATTCCACTTGTTACTGATTTCTAGGTTCATTGCATTGTGGTCAGAAAATACTTGATATTATTTCAACTTTTTTGAATTTTTTAAAGATACTCCTGATGGGTTGTATGCATCTTAGGAATTTATCTGTTTCTTCTAGGTTTTCATTGGCATATCGTTGCTCATAGTGGCTTCTGATGAACCTTGAATTTCTCTGGTATTGGTGGTAATTTTTCCTTTTTCATTCTCTGATTTTGTGTCTTCTCACTTTTTTTGGCCTATCATATGGATCATATGGCCTATTTATTTATTTATTGAGATGGAGTCTCACTCTGTTGCCAGGCTGGAGTGCAGTGGCACGATCTCGGCTCACTGCAACCTCCACCTCCTGGGTTCAAGTGATTCTCCTGCCTCAGCCTCCTGAGTAGCTAGGACTATAGGCACACACCACCACGCCCAGCTAATATTTGTATTTTTAGTAGAGACGGGATTTCACCATGTTGGCCAGGATGGTCTCAAACTTCTCACCTCATGATTCGCCCTCCTGGCCTCCCAAAGTGCTGGGATTACAGGCGCGAGTCACCACACCTGGCCTGTATGTTCTATTCTTTAGAATGATCCATGTGCTGAGAAGAATGTGTATTCTGCAGCCGTTGGATTAAATGTTCTATACTTATCTATTAGGTCCATTTGGTCTATAATGTAAATTAAGTCTGATGTTTCTTTGCTGATTTTCTATCTGGATAATCTGCCCAGTGCTGTAAATGGGGTGTTGAAGTCTTCAACTAGTGTGTTGGGATCTTTCTCTCCTTTTAACTCTATTAGTAGTTGCTTTAACTCTATTAATATTTGCTTTATAGTAGCAACACTGGATGCTTCAGTGTTGGGTGCATACATATTTACAGTTGTCATATTCTCTTGCAGAATTGACCCTTTTATCAGTATACAGTGATCTTCTTTGTGTCTTTGTATAGTTTCTGTCTTGAAATCTATTTTGCCTGATAAAAGTATCACTATTCCTCTTTTTTGGTTTCCATCTGCATGGAATATATTTTTTCCATCTTTTTATTTTCAGTCTGTGTATGTCATTATAAGTGAAGCGTGTTAGTGTGTTTCAGGCAACAGGCTGATGAGTTTTTTTTTTTTTTTTTAATCAGCCACCCTATGTCTTTTGATTGGAGAGTTTAGTCCATTTACATTCAGTGTTATTACTGATAAGTCAGAACTTACTCCTGCCATTTTGTTATTTGTTTTCTGGTCTTCTTTTCCTTCCTTCCTTTCTTTCTTTTAGTGAAGGTGGTTTTCTCTGGTGGTATGTTTTGATTTTTTGCTTTTTATTTTTTTGTGTATCTGTTATATATTTTTTTATTTGAGATTACCCTAAGGCTTGCAAATAATAGCTTATAACTCATTATTTTAAACTGATGACAATTTAACATTGGTTGTGTAAATAAATAAGCAAAGAGAAAACTAATAAAAACTCTCTTTGTCCCCCCCTTTTTAACTTTTTGTTGTTTCTGTTTTGTTTTTAACTTTTAAGTTCAGGAGTACTGTACAGGTTTGTTATATAGGTAGACTCATGTCATAGGGGTTTGTTGTACAGACTATTTCATCTGGTATTTGGTCTAGCACCCGTCAGTTATTTTTCCTGATTCTTTCCCTCCTCCCATCTTCCACCCTCCAGTAGACCCCATTGTCTGTTGTTTCCCTCCATGTGACCATGTGTTCTCATCATTTAGCTTCTTCTTAAAAGTAAGAACATACAGTATTTGGTTTTCTGTTCCTGCATTAGTTTGCTAAGGATTATGGTCTCTGGCTCCTTTTTCGTTGTTTCTATGTATATACTGTACTGTCTATGTCTTGGAAAGTTATTGTTTTTGATAGGTCCATCTTTCAGTCTTTCTACTTATGACATGAGTAGTTTGCACACCATAATTACATTGTGGGGTTTTCTTTGTTTGTTTTCTCTTGAGATGGAGTCTCCACTCTGGAGTACAAGGGCACAATCTCGGCTCACTGCAACCTCCGCCTCCTGGGTTCAAGTGATTCTCCTGCCTTAGCCTCCTGAGTAGCTGGGATTACAGGCACCCACCACCATATCTGGCTAATTTTTGTATTTTTAGTAGAGATGGGGTTTTACCGTGTTGGCCAGGCTGGTTTCGAACTCCTGACCTCAGGCAGTCTGCCTGCCTCAACCACCCAGAGTGCTGGGATTATAGGCATGAGCCACTGCACTGGCCTAATTATATTGTTATACTATGCTGTGTACTTAACTATTACCAGTTAGTTTTGTACTTTCAGATGGTTTCTTATTGCTCATTAACATCCTTTTCTTTTAGGTTGAAGAACTCTCTAGCATTTCTTGTAGGTTAGGTCTGGTGTTGATGAAATCTCTTAGCTTTTGTTTGTCTGGGAAAGTCTTTATCCTTCATGTTTGAAGGATATTTTTGCCGGATATACTATCCTAGGGTAAAAGTTTTTTCCTTGAGCACTTGAAATATGTCATGCTGCTCTCTCCTGGCCTCTGAGGTTTCCACTGAAAAGTCTGCTGCCAGACATATTGACGCTGCTTTGTAAGTTATTTGTTTCTTTTCCCTTGTTCCTTTTCCGATTTTTTTTCTTTATGCTTGACCTTTGGGAGTTTAATTAATAAATGTCTTGAGGTGGTCTTATTTGGGTTAAATCTGCTTGGTCTTCTACAACCTTCTTGTACTTGAACATTAATATCTTTCTCTAGGTTTGGGAAGTTCTCATCTTCTACCCCTGTCTCTTTCTCTGCCTCCTCATTAAGGCCAGTAACTCCTAGATTTGCCCTTTTGTATATACATAGAGAGGGATGAGGGTCTCATTTTGTTGCCCTTTTATATATAGAGAAAGAGAGATGGTGGTCTCCCAGGCTGGTCTTCAACTCTTGACCTCAAGCCATCCTCCCACCTTGGCCTCCCAGTGTTGGGATTACAGGTGTAAGCCACCACACCTGCCAGATTTGCCCTTTGATGCCATTTTCTAGATCTTGTAGACGTGCTTCATTTTTTTTTTTTTTTTTTCTAGATAGAGTCTCGCTCTGTTGCCCAGGCTGGAGTGCAGTGGCATGATCTCGGCTCACTGCAGCCTCCATCTCCTGGGTTCCAGTGATTCTCATGCCTCAGGCTCACATGTACCTGGAACTACAGGTGTGTGTCACCATGCACAGCTAATTTTTGTATTTTTAGTAGAGATGAGGTTTCCCTATGTCGCCCAGGTTGGTCTTGAACTGCTGGCCTCAAGTGATCCACTTACCTTGGCCTTCCTGAGTGCTAGGATTACAGGTGTGAGCCACCACATCCAGCTTCTTCATTCTTTTTCAATCTTTATGCTTTTGTTTCCTCTGACAGCATATTTTCAAATAGCCTATCTTCAGATTCATTAATTCTTTCTTCTGCTTGATTAGTACTGCTGGTGAGAGACTCTGATGCGTTCTTTAGTATGTCAACTGCATTTTTAAACTCCACAACGTCTGCTTGATTCTTTTTTTGTTTTTGTTTGCTTGTTTTTTTTGTAGAGACAGGGTCTCACTATGTTTCCCAGGCTGGTCTCGAACTCATGGGCTCGAGCACGCATCCCACTTCAGTCTCCCAAAGTGTTGCTTGGGGTTAGGGGAGGGGTGACTCCAGGCTACCTTGGCTGCCCCAGCTGGTGTCTCTCTAGGTCACATGGACCTGAAGTCCACTGGCTCTGAACCCGGTACAGAACCAGGACTTGCCCTGGAATTGCAGTCCTTGTGGCCTAGACTGGTTTTCAAGTTTATTTAGGACCCCAGCGTACTTTAGTCTACAGTGGCAAGGTTTGTCAGAACTCACGTTGTGACCGCTGAGATGGGCAGTTCCCCTCCGGCTAGGGCTGGTCTAAATGCTCCCTCCCTAAGTTCGAGCTGAGTTCTGCCTGGTATTGCTTTCTGCTGTGACAGGGCAGCACTGAATTCCAATGCATAGTCCCACAATCACTGCATTCTCCCTCCCTGAAGCATACCAATTTTCTCTCTGTGCCAGGCAGCCATTGCTGGGGTTGGGGGATGGACAACATTGGCAATTCAAGGCTATCTTTCCTGCTGTCTTCAGTGCCTCTTGCAGTGATATAAAATTGAAACAATGTACTGTGATTACTCACCTGAAATTTGGTTCTGATGAGGGTGCTTTTTTTATGTGGATAGTCATTCAATTTGGTGTTCCTGTGGGTAGGACAAGCTATGGAGACTTCTATTCGTTCATCTTGCCCTACCTTCTTCCCTCTTTTTTTTTGTTTGTTTTTGTTTTTGTTCAAATAAAAAGTTTTTGGGCCAGTTGCAGTGACTCACCCTTGTAGTCCCAGCACTTTGGGAGGCTGAGGCAGGTGGATCACCTGAGCCTAGGAGTTTGAGACCAATTTGGGCAACATGGCAAAACCCTGTCTCTACAAAATATAAAAAATTAGCTGATGTGGTGACGTGCACCTGTAGTGCCAGCCACTGAGGTGGCTGAGATGGGAGGATCACTTGAGCCCAGGGAGGTCAAGGCTGTAGGGAGCCGTGATTGCACCACTACACTCCAGCCTGGGCAACAGAGTGAGACCTTGTCTGAAAAAAAAAATTTATTAAACAATTTTTTAAATTAAGATAAAATTCATATTGCATAAAACTTACCATTTTAACCGAAGTATACAGTTTAATAGCTTTTAATAAATGTACAGTGTTGTGCAACCATCACTATCTAATTCCAGAACTTTTTTTTTTTTTTTTTTTTGAGATAAGAGTCTTGCTCTGTTGCCCGGGCTAGAGTGCAGTGGCATGATCTCAGCTCACTGCAACTTCCACCCCCCAGGTTTAAGCACTTCTGTCTCACCCTCCTGAATAGCTGGGATTACAGGCGCCTGCCACCATGCCCAGCTAATTTTTGTGTTTTATTAGAGATGGGGTTTCACCTTGTTGGTCAGGCTGGTTTCGAACTCCTGACCTCAGGCTATCCACCTGCCTCGGCCTCCCAAAGTGCTGGGATTACAAGTGTGAGCCTCCGAGCCCAGCCAATTCCAGAATATTTTTATCTCCCTGAAAAGAAATCTTTTCCTCATTAAGTAGTCACTCCCTATTTCCCTTTCTTCTCAAACCCTAGCAGCCACTATTCTGCTTTCTGTCTCTGTGGTGTCATACATTTTATGGTCTTTTGTGTTTCAGTTCTCTCAATCAGCATGTTTTCAATATTTATCCTTGTAGCATATATCAGTACTGGATTTCTTTTTATGACTTAATAATGTTCCATTGTATGTATACGGCACATTTTGTTTATGACTGGCAGTGTAGTAGGTTTGTTTACACCAGCATCACCACAGACTCTGAGTAATGCATTGTGCTTTTTATGACAGCTATGATGCCACTAGACTGTAGGAATTTCTCTGCTCTGTCAGTAATTTTTTTTTTTTTTCTGAAAGCCAGTAGCCTCATAGAAGGCTTTGTTATAATCTTATGGGACCAGTGTTGTGAATGTGGTCCATCATTGACTCAAATGGCTTGTGCAGTGCATGGCTATAATTGTTTTGTGTGTGTGTGTGTGTGTATTCTTTAGGTTTTTCCATGTATAAAATCCTATCATTTGTGAATAGTGATAGTTTTTTTTTGTTGTTTGTTTGTTT
>NW_016107436.1:601436-603020 GCF_001604975.1 Cebus imitator
TGTTGACCAGGATGGTCTCGATCTCTTGACCTCGTGATCCACCCGCCTCGGCCTCCCAAAGTGCTGGGATTACAGGCTTGAGCCACCGCGCCCGGCTGATTTTCATTATGTACAGATTATGTAATTGTGAATTTGCCTACTTGGTGAAATTTATTTGTAATGTCAAAATCAAAATTAATACTGCTTTCTTCTTCTTTTTTTCTTTTTCTTTTTTTTGCTTTCTTGAGACAAGATCTCTCTCAGTTGTCTAGGCTGGAGTGCAGTGGCATGATAATGGCTTACTGCCCACAGTCTCAACCTTCCAGGCTTAAGTTATCCACCCACCTCAGTGTCTGAAGTAGCTGGGACTAAGGTGCATGCCGCCACACTTGGCTAATTTTTGTACAAATTTTCAGAGACAGGGTTTTAGCATGTTATCCAGGCTGGTCTGCACCTCCTAGGCTCAAGTGATCCTCCTGCCGCAGCCTCCTAGAGTGCTGGGATTACAGGCAATGAGGCACCGCACCTAGCCCCAAGAGTGCTTTTATAGTCATCTGCAGACGTATTAGTCCAGGCTACCACAACAAAAATAACATAGACTGGATGGCTAAAACAGTAGAAATTAGGCCAGGGGCAGTGGCTCACGTCTGTAATCCCAGCCCTTTGGTAGGCTGAGGTGGACAGATCACTTCAGGTCAGGAGTTCGAGACCAGCCTGGCCAATATGGTGAAACCCCATCTCTACTAAAAATGCAAAAATTAGCCTGGTGTGGTGGCGGATGCCTGTAATCCCAGCTACTTGGGAGGCTGAGGCAGGAGAATTGCTTGGACTCGGGAGGTGGAGGTTGCAGTGAGCCAAGATTGTGCCACTGCACTCCAGCCTGGGTGACAGAGACTCTGTCTCAAAAAGTAAAATGAAATAAAAATAATAAAAACCATAGAAATTAATTTCTTAGAGTTCCGGAGCCTAGAAGTCCAAGATCAAAGTTCTAGCTGATTCAGTTTCTGGCAAGGGCTTTCTTCCTGGCTTGCAGACAGCCATCTTTTTTTCTGTGTCCTCATATGATAGAGAGGAAAAGAAGGAAAGGGTGAATCCCCTGGTGTCTCTTCTTACAAAGACACTAATCATATTGGGTTAGGGTCCCATCTTTATGACCTCATTTAACTTTGATTATTTCCTTAGAAGTCCTTTCTCCACATACATTCATATTGGGGTTTAGGGATTCAACATAATGAATTTTAAGGGGACACAATTCAGTTCCCAGAAGTTTGCCTCTGCCCCCCATCCCCCTAATTCATGTCCTTCTTGTATCCATTCCATCCACACAGCCCCAGAGGTCTTAACTAGTTCCATCATCAACTCTAAAATTCAAAGACCTTATCTAAATATTATCTAAATCAGAGATTGGTGAGACTCAAGTTATAATTCATCCTGAGGTGAAATTCCCTTCCAGCTGTGAATGGTTGAAATCAGACAAGTTATGTGCTTCCAAAATACAATGGTAGGACAGGCATAGGATGAACATTCCCATTCCAAAAGGAAGAAATCAGAAATCAGAGGGAAAAAAAGGATTATGGGTCCCAAGCAAGGCAAATTTCTTTCTTT
>NW_016107436.1:603516-606710 GCF_001604975.1 Cebus imitator
CAGAGTTTCACTCTTGTTGCCCAGGCTGGAGTGCAATGGCATGATCTCAGCTCACCTCAACCTCTGCCTCCTGGGTTCAAGTGATTTTCCTGCCTCAGCCTCCCATGTAGCTGGGATTACAGGCATGTGCCACTATGCCCGGCTAATTTTATATTTTTAGTAAAGACAGGGTTTCTCTATGTTGGTCAGGCTGGCCTCAAACTCCTGACCTCAGGTGATCCACCTGCCTCTGCCTCCCAAAGTGCTGGGATTACAGGAGTGAGCCACCTGCCTGTAATCCCAGCACTTTCAGAGGCTGTGGCAAGCAGATCATGAGGTCAGGAGTTTGTGACCAGCCTGGCCAATATAGTGAAACCCCATCTCTACTAAAGATACAAAAATTAGCCAGGCGTGGTGGCGCATGCCTGTAGTGCCAGCTACTCGGGAGGCTGAGGCAGAAGAATTACTTGAACCCGGGAGATGGAGGTTGCAGTAAGCTGAAATCACGCCACTGTATTCCAGCCTGGCAACAGAGCGAGACTCCGTCTAAATAATAATTTAAAAAAGAACAATCCTTTGCTTTGCTTTCCTTTGCTTTGATGATCTAACTTCCAGGCTCACTGGAGTAGCAGAGTCACCCTACTGCTCTGTGGGGTGGCCCTGCCCCTTCATCTCTCTGCAGGGGCCCCAACCCTCTGAAACCAAGGAAGGCATAATAGCATTGCCCCTGGGCTTATGGTAAGAGTGGCATCTCTGAGGATCTGTGATCCCCTTTGGCATCATTTTTTGCTTTTCTTGAGGAATAGGGCACATTCACAGTCAAGTTAATTCATGGTTTTGTTTTGTGGAATCAAGGAAGTCCAATACCTTCCTTCATTCTTTCCTACTTTCTCTGTCCTTTTTAGTTCAAACTAGCGGTTTCTGCTGTTACAACACCTTATCTGTTACTGGCTTCTGAGGTGGCTGATTAACATCAAGCATAAGCTATTTATAGAGTGAGTGTCCAACCATACTTTTGGTCTTCTCTCTAGAGCAAGCTTTCTTATTTTTAGCAATATGGATAGGCTAAGAATTTTTCAGATCTCTAAGTTCTAGTTCCATCTTGCTGAACAGTTCCTTCTTCAATTTATCTCTCTCCTCTTGCATTTTTACTATAAGTGCTCTAGGAGGAACCAAGCCACTTTTCCCACACTTTGCTTAGAAATATCCTGAGATAAATAGCCAATTTCATTTCTCACAAGTTTTACCTTCCATAAAATACAAGAGCACAGTCAGCCAAGTTCTTTGCCACTTTATACTGAGGACCAGCTTTCCTTCAGTTTCCAATAACGTGTTCCTCATTTCTGTATAAAGCCTCACTAGAACTGCCCTTACTGTTCATATTTTCAGTATGTGCCTCAAAACTTTTCCAGCCTTTGCTTATTAGCCAATTTCAAAATCAATTCCACATTGTAGGTATTTGTTATAGTAGCATGTCTCTTCTCTTACCGCCCAAATGTACCATACCTCATTTCTTGATACTAAAATCTGTTTTGGTCACCTCAGACTGCTATAACAAAAATGCTATAGTCTGAATGGCTTGAACAACAGAAATTTTATTTTCTTACGGTTCTGGAAACTAGAAGTTCAAGATCAAGCTTCTGGCTGATTGATTCCCAGTGAGAGCTCTCTTCCTGGCCTGTAGATGGCCACCTTCTTGCTGTGCCCTCATGTGGAGAAAGGAGGAAGAGTGAGCTCTTAGGTTGGTCTTTTCTTCAAGGACACTAATCCTCTCAAGTCAGGATGTCATTCTCATGACCTCATTTTATATTAATCACTACCTTAGAGGCCCTCTCTCCAAATACAATCACATTGGGAAATAGGGTTTCAACTTATGATTACTGGGGAGACACAGAGCAGTGGTCATGTGTAGAGTCATGAAAAATTGAATAACCCTGTACACACATTCCGAGCTGAGGTTGAACAAGGTCATGGTCTGCCTTCTCGTTTGAGCTCTCATACTGTAAACAAGTGTCCTTTTCATAGTCTTTATAATGCCACTTTTTTTTTCATTTTTGTGGTTTTTTATTAGTGTTTCACTGTTCTTCACTTCATCCAGTTTTATTTTCTTCATAACTCCTATAATTATCAGAAATTATCTTATTTGTTTGTTTACATATTAATGGTCCCTTACTCCACTAGAACATAAGTTCCAAGAGAGCAGGGACCTTCTCTCTCATTCACTATATTCTTTTCTCTTACTATATCATCCCCAATGCCTGGAACAGTAACTAGCATGTAGGAAAGGAGATGTCAATGGATACTTGCTAATGAAGAAATGAATATTCTAAATGAAATGTTAAAAAACAACTTACTTAGAGGCTTCATAAAAGCCTCTTCTTTAATCCAACCCTTACTAGTTAGAAAAAAACATAGCATTGTAGTTTTTTGTGTTTGTTTACATTTGGATTAATTTCCAGATTCTTTTTGATTTTGGGATCTTAAGTTTGTATATTGATTTATTCTTCTAACCTCACTGTTTATGTTTTGTTTTGGAGGGCTTTCTTTTGAAAAAGTTTTGTTCTGTCCCCCAGGCTGGCGTGCATGGCATTGTTCATTGCAGCCTCGAATTTCTGGGCTCAAGCAATCCTCCTGCCTTAGCCTCCCAAGTAGCTGGGATAATACGTATGTGCCACTGTGCCCAACTAATTTTTTGAACGTTTCAGACATGATCTCACTATGTTGCCCAGGCTGGTCCTGAACTCCTGAGCTCAAGTGATCCTCCTTCCTCTCCTCCCAAAGTGCTGGAATTATAGGTGTGAGCCACTATGCCCAGCTTCTGTTCATGTATTGATGTGTTACTCTAATTTCACTGAGTTATTATAATTCAAATAATTATAGGTGAAATGTCTTTTAGTTTTAAATTTATTTATTATACTTTAAGTCCTGGGATACATGTGCAGAGCATGCAGATTTGTTACTTTGAAATGTTTTTATGATAGTTTCACTTATAATTACTTAGATCATATGATGAGTGCAACAGCCATAAAAATGTTTATCATCTATAGGTAAACCTTGGTTGGAATTCAAGATAAACCTCCCTCATGGTGAATTCTGTATTATAACAGATTCTGTAATGGCTACTTGTCCTATAGTGTATTAAGGAGGGAAAGTGTACCAAGAGTTAAGTGTTTGAAGAAGATATTATAATTGAATATTTGAAGGGTTTTTTTTTT
>NW_016107436.1:606961-611548 GCF_001604975.1 Cebus imitator
CTCTTGACCTCGTGATCCACCCGCCTCGGCCTCCCACAGTGCTGGGATTACAGTCTTTCTTTTTTTTGACTTAGAGTCTTGCTCTGTCACCCAGGCTGGAGTCAGTGGCGTGATCTCAGCCCACTGCAAGCTCCACCTCCCAGGTTCAAGCAATTCTTCTGCCTCAGTCTCCCGAGTAGCTGGGACTACAGGTGCCCACCACCACACCTGGCTAATTTTTGTATTTTTAGTAGAGATGGGGTTTCGCCATATTGACCAGGCTGGTCTCAATTCCCTGTCTCATGATCCACCCACCTCATCCTACCAAAGTGCTGGGATTACAGACATGAGCCCATAGGGTTTTTTTTTAAAGAAACATAAAAGGAACCCTGAAGTTAAAATTGGTATATTTAATTGACAAATTTGTTGTTTTAACAAGACTTTTTCTTTAAGCGTTTTCACAAGTTTTACGAGGACTTTAAATGTGCTTTTTATCAGTAAAGACTGTGTACAGTGGCAAGTTATAAGAAAATTATAATAATTACTTTTTTAAAGTTGATAAATTATCAAAGCAGAGTCCATTTTAATTTTTAGTGATTATTGCAGAAAGTATTGAGTGAACAGCTTTGTAACTTTCCACAAGAAAGCCATACTTTAGACAGTTGGAAATAAACCCCCTAGATTTTAAGGTTTTTTCATGTAATGGACTATGGTTTTTGGATATCATCTTTATTATATTTTTCATACCAAATCTAATATTATCTCTTTTGTATTTAGGTTCGGTTGGTGATCGTGGATGGCATTGCTTTTCCATTTCGTCATGACCTAGATGACCTGTCTCTTCGTACTCGGTTATTAAATGGCCTAGCCCAGCAAATGATCAGTCTTGCAAATAATCACAGATTAGCTGTAAGTATTAACTAGTGAAGAGAGTTATACAACAAAGTCAAGACTGTATAAAATGTTAATGTCAAAATGTATAAAATGAAATAGCAAAATAGCATTTGCCTGTGTAATAAATAATATAGATATGCAGTTTTGAGTAAAGTTTCTGTTTGGTTTGGTTTCTATTTAAAAAATTCTAGGCCGGGCGCGGTGGCTCAAGCCTGTAATCCCAGCACTTTGGGAGGCCGAGGCGGGTGGATCACGAGGTCAAGAGATCGAGACCATCCTGGTCAACATGGTGAAACCCCGTCTCTACTAAAACTACAAAAAATTACCTGGGCATGGTGGCACATGCCTGTAATCACAGCTACTTGGGAGGCTGAGGCAGGAGAATTGCTTGAACCCAGGAGGCGGAGGTTGTAGTGAGCCAAGATGGCACCATTGCACTCCAGCCTGGGCAACAGAGCAAGACTCCATCTCAAGAAAAAAAAATGAACTTTGTTTTTCAGGTCAACTCTTCCAACATTCCTGGTTTTCTTTTACTTTGAGTCTTTGATTATTATGTAATATATAATCACAGATTCAGATGGATTTAAACATTACATAGTGTAAACAGCCTAGATGATTTGAGGTAGAGCTAAATAACTCTTGAAGATTTGAAATGTGAGGAAAGAAGTAAATATAGGCTCAGAAGTGAAGAGTTTTTTTTTTTTTTTTTTTGAGACAGAGTCTCACTCTGTTGCTCAGGCTGAAGTGCAGTGGTGTGATCTCGGCTCGCTGCAGCCTCCGCCTTCCAGGTTCAAGCAGTTCTCTGCCTCAGCCTCCTGAGTAACTGGAATTACCGGCACTTGCCAAAATGCCCAGCTAATTTTTTTGTATATTTAGTAGAGATGGCATTTCACCATCTTGGCCAGGCTGATCTTCAACTTCTGACCTTGTGATCCACTGACCTCGGCCTCCCAAAGTGCTGGGATTACAGGCATGAGCCACCACGCCCTGCCTATATCTATATCTATCTATCTATCTATCTATCTATCTATGTATATTTTTTTAAAGTTTTGCCTTACTCCTTTTTAATTGCCTGTTTGCCGTTACTTCCCATTCTGAAACTGCTTCTCACCATTAACACAAATAACACACACTTGTCTGGGAGTAAGATGTAAGAAGGTCAGACTGCTTAGCTTGATTTCTTTGTCGTTACCTTAATTAGAGAGACCTTAGCACATGCCTGTAATACATCATAAGTAAATAATGAACTTCCCCAATAAAATCATTTCAAAGCAGACTTTTTTTCTTTGAATTTCCAGATTTTTGCCATATGCTGAAAAGTATAGTGCCGGTGTTTGAATTACTTCTTGCTTAAATTAATTGTAATTTAGCATTTTGTTAATGTCAGTGAAGAGCCCCCAGTAGGGGGCACTCAAGACTAATGGGTCGCATAGTTCCTTCTTTTATTTATTTTTTGTTTTGTTTTGTTTTTTGAGATGGAGTTTTGCTCTCTTGCCCAGGCTGGAGTGCAGTGGCATGATCTTGACTCACTGCAACTGGGAGGCAGAAGGCCTCCCAGATTCAAGCAATTCTCCTGCCTCAGCCTCCCGAGTAGCTGGGACTACAGGTGAATGCTGCCGCGCCCAGCTAATTTTTTGTATTTTAGTAGAGACAGGGTTTCACCATGTTGCCTAGGCTGGTCTTCAACTCCTGAGCTCAGGCAGTCCGTCCGTTTTGACCTCCCAAAGCATTGGGATTACAGGTGTGAGCTACCGCACCTGGCTCCTTATGTTAACAGAAATAGCTTCATCTCTTCTAACTAAAAAAGCAATCCAAACAATAACATCAGATAGTAGGTAGTGTTTAAGAAGAGTGCTGTAAATATAAACGTCCTAACGTGGAAGAAGATATATACAGATATATTACTGAGTGAAAAAATTTAAGTCATATATAAAATATACTTAATGTCATCCCACGTTAGAGAAAACTTAAAATTATATGTATGCATTTATATTTGTATATGTGAAGAGAAAGATCTGAAAGGACCAAAACATTAACAGTAGCTACTTCTTTTTTATTTTTTTGGAGACGCAATCTTACTGGAGTGCAGTGGCGCAATCAGGGCTCACTGCAGCATCAACATCCCAGGCTCAAGTGACCCTTGCACCTCAGCCTCCCTAGTAGCTGAAACTACAGGTGCATTTCACCATGCCTGCTTAATTTTTGTATTTCTTTTTTTTTTTTAATAGAGATAGGGTTTCATCATGTCTCCTAGCTGGTCATTAACTCTTGGGCTCAAGTGATCATCTGCTTACCTTAGCCAAAGTGCTTGGATTACATGCATGAGCCACTGTGCCCGGCTGTGGTTACTTCCAAGGATAGGATTTTGTGGGGTCAGGGACACACTTTTCCCCTCTCACTTTATAAATTCTTTGCTTGAAGGTTTTTTTCCCCCCCCAATTAGCATATATATATATATATATATATATATATATATATATATAACATGTATAGCTTTTGATAATGTATTTTATAATTTTAAGGCCAGATGTGGTGGCTCACACCTGTAATCCCAGCACTTTTGGAAGGCCAAAGTGGGAGATCGCCTGAAGCTAGGAGTTTGAAACCAGCCTGGACGACAAAGCCTGACCCCATCTCTAAAAAAAAAAAAAAAATATATATATATACATAAAATAAGAATAATTGGCCAGGCAAGGTAGCTCATGCCTATAATCCCAGCACTTTGGGAGGCTGAGGCAGGCAGATCATGAGGTCAGGTGTTCAAGACCAGCCTGACCAACAAGCTGAAACCCCGTCTCTACTAAAAATACAAAAATTACCCAGGCGTGCTCCTGTAATCCCAGCTACTTGGGAAGCTGAGGCAGGAGAATCGCTTGAACCCAGGAGGCGGAGGTTGCAGTGAGCTGAGATCACACCACTGCACTCTATCTAGCCTGAGCAACACAGCGAGACTCCATCTCAAAAAGGAAAAATAATAGTTTTAAGGTATTTTTTGTTTATTTTTTGAGACAGATTGTTGTCCAGGCTGGAATGCAATGGCCTGATCTCAGCTCACTGAAGACTCTGTCTCAAGAAAAAAAATAAAAGAATATTGTATGCTTTTTTTTCCTTCTTTTTTTTTGAGACGGAGTCTAGCTCTGTCGCCCATGCTGGAGTGCAGTGGCACAATCTCGGCTCACCACAACCTCTGCCTCCCAGGTTCAAGCGATTCTCCTGCCTTAGCCTCCCGAGTAGCTGGGATTACAGGCGCATGCTACCATGTCCAGATAATTTTTGTATTTATAGTAAAGACGGGGTTTCACCATGTTGGTCAGGCTGATCTTGAACTCCTGACCTTGTGATCCGCCCACCTCAGCCTCCCAAAGTGCTGGGATTACAGGCATGAGCCACTGCATCAGGCCCATGTATGCTTTTTGTAAAAAAAAAAAAAAAAAGTTCTAAACAATAAAAAATGTAGAAGGTGATTATTCATTACCCAGAAATGGTGTAAATATTGTTATCTGGTGTAAATATTTTTGCTGACTTTATGCATATACAAACTTACTTTTTAGAAAATGACATCATGCCACAACAGTGGCTCATGCTTGTATCCCAGCACTCTGGAAGGCCAAGGTAGGAGAATCAGTTGAGCCCATGAGTTTGAGACCAACCTGGGAAATACAGTGAGACTTCGTCTCTACAATTTTTTTTTTTTTTTTTTGAGGCGGAGTCTTG
>NW_016107436.1:612939-615084 GCF_001604975.1 Cebus imitator
TTTTTTTGCTATTAATCATGCCACATGATTTTTAATTACGCATAAAGATCTATCATATCACCCAGGGACCATTTCACCCACTGCTCTGTTTGGCTGCCAGTCTTTTGTCTCTCTCTTCAGCAATGGTGAGGCAGATACCCTTTCCTCGGGGAAGAGAAATCCATGGTTTTTTGCCCTTGCCAATAACAAAAATATTGGAAAGTCGAGTGGCAAAGCTGTTGCCATTGGCATCTTTCACATGAACCACATCAAAAGATCCAGGGTGCCTCTCTCTGTTGGTAATCACACCAATTCTTCCCAGGTTAGCACCCCAATTCCATACACAGGTTACCAGTGTCAAACTTGATGAAATCAGTAATCTTGCCAGTTTCCAAATCAATCTGAATGGTATCATTCACCTTGATGAGGGGATCAGGGTATCGGTTGGTGCGAGCATCATGAGTCACCAGATGAGGGATTCCTTTTGTGCCCAGAAAGATTTTTCGTACTTTGCACAATTTGTACTTGGCCCCCTCAGGTGTAATACGATGTACAGCAAAGCGACCCTTGGTGTCATAGATCAGACGGAAATTCTCTCCCGTCTTGTCAATGCTGATGACATCCATGAAACCAGCAGGGTAGGTTATATCAGTTCAGACCTTGCCATCGATCTTAATGAACCACTGCATGCAAATCTTCTTTACTTCATCTCCTGTCAGGGCATACTTAAGTCTGTTCCTTAGGAAAATGATGAGGGGGAGACACTCTCTCAACTTGTGAGGACCGGTGGATGAACAAGGAGCAAACACACCGGTCAATTTATCCAGCATCCAATGCTTTGGAGCTGCCACCCACTTCACATGCTTCTTGGGACCACGAGCCATGGCTGCGTTAGGCAAGGAAAGAGCGGAACATAGTTTTTTAACCACCTCTCTATTGATTTTCTCTTTTTTCTTTCTTTCTTTCTTTCTTTTTTTTTTTTGTTTGAGATGGAGTCTTGTTCTGTCACCCAGGCTGGAGTGCAGTGGCACAATCTCGGCTCACTACAACCTCCACCTCTAAGGTTCAAGAGCTTCTTGTACCTGAGTCTCCCAAGTAGCTGGGATTACAGGTGTGCACGACCACAGCTGGCTAATTTTTGTATTTTTAGTAGAGATGGGGTTTCACCATGTTGGCCAGACTGGTCTCAAACTCCTGGCCTCAAGTGATCCACCCTTCTCGGCCTCCCAAAGTGCTGGGATTACAGGCATGAGCCACCACACCTAGCCAAGTATAGGATTACAGGCATGAGCCACCACACCTAGCCTGGAATAAATTTCTTAAAGTGAAACTGTTAGGCCAAAGAAATAGATTTTTGAACATTTGTTATATATTATAAACTTACCCTCAGAAACCGTGTTCCGGGAACTCTTGTTTTCCCAGATCTTTACCAGCTTTGGGTACCAGTCTTTTAAATGTTTGCCAAATTGATATGGGGAAAGTCGTTTAAAAAATATGTTTCTTGGCCTGGCACAGTGGCTCATGCCTGTAATCCCAGCACTTTGGGAGGCCAAGGAGGGTGAATCACCTGAGGTCAAGAGTTTGAGACAAGCTTGGCCAATATGGTGAAACCCCGTCTCTACTAAAAATATGAAAAAATCAGCTGGGTGTAGTGGTTTGCTCTTGTAGTCCCAGCTGTTTGGGAGACTGAGGCAGGAGAATTGCTTGAACCCAGGAGGTGGAGGTTGCACTCCAGCTTGGGCTACAGGGCAAGACTCCATCTCAAAAAAGTTTCTTTAATAGTATAATTTTTTAAACAGATTTAATGACATGTAATCCATATACCTTAAAATATATCCTTTTAAAGTGTACAATTCAGTGATTTTTAGTGTATTCACAGAGTTTTGCAGCCATCACCACTATCTAATTTTAGAATATTTCCATCACCCCAAAAAAGAAACCCCCACCTCACAATGACCTTCAGAATATTTAAAATGTCTGCTCCTTCACTGTCACTTTTCAAATCTCATGCAAATTTTTCTTGTGGTCAACTATAACCTTGTACCCTATGGAGAAAGTAATTCTGGGTTCTGGGAAACAGAGTTCCAGGTTTTTTTTTGTTTGTTTGTTTTTTTTTTTTAAAAAACTCTCTTTTCTGCTGGGCACAGTGGCTCACACCTGTAATCC
>NW_016107436.1:615966-617055 GCF_001604975.1 Cebus imitator
AAACCCCATCTCTACTAAAACTACAAAAATTAGCTAGACATGCTGGTGCATACCTATAGTTCCAGCTACTAGGTAGGCTGAGGCAGGATGATTGCTTGAGCCCAGGACTTCAAGGCAGTAAGCTATGATTGTGCCCCTGCACCCCAGCCTGGGTGACAGAATGAGACCCCCTCTCTAAGAAATATTCTTTTAAAAGGCTACCAATTTAAGTTCCTGCTTAGCTTATTCTTAGGTGCCTGATGTGAGGTAACAAAGGGAGAATGCCCTACGGTATGTAAGGGGAGAGGAACTAGAAGAAAATTATGTCATCACCTTGGTATCTAATTGAGATCTAGGTGGATCACAGATTTTTCCTTTGTGGCTAAATAGAAATTTTGGCCGGGCACGGTGGCTCACGCCTGTAATCCAAGCCCTTTGGGAGGCCGAGGCGGGCAGATCACGAGCTCAAGAGATCGAGACCACCCTGGCCAACACCGTGAAACTCTGTCTCTACTAAAAATACAAAAAAAATAGCCGGGCGTGGTGGCACGTGCCTGTGGTCCCAGCTACTCAGGAAGCTGAGGTGGAAGAATTGCTTGAACCCAGGAGACGGAGGTTGCAGTGTGCCAAGATTGCGCCACTGCACTCCAGCCTGGTGACAGAGCAAGACTCTGTCTCAAAAAAACTGCGTCTCAAAAAAAAAAAGAAAGAAAGAAATTTGAGGGTGTTACCAGTGCAATGGTAACAGTCAACCTTTTTTTCCTCAGGTTTTTTTTTTGTTTTTTGTTTTTTGAGATGGAGTTTCGCTCTTGTTGCCCAGGGTGGAGTAAAATGGTGCAATCTTGGCTCACTGCAACCTCCACCTCCTGGATTTAAGCGATTCTCCTGCCTCAGCCTCCAGAGTAGCTGGGGTTACAGGTGCCTGCCCCAATGCCTGGCTAATTTTTTGTATTTTTAGGACGGGGTTTCGCCATGTTGGCCAGGCTGTTCTTGAACTCCTGACCTTAGGTGATGTGCCTGCCTTGTCCCTGCAAAGCACTGGGATTACAGGTATGAGCCACCGCGCCCAGCCTGTTTCTGTTTTCTTTTTTTTCTTTTTTTTTTTTTTTT
>NW_016107436.1:617114-628082 GCF_001604975.1 Cebus imitator
TTTTTTTGTATTTTTAATAGAGACGGGGTTTCACCATGTTGACCAGGATGGTCTCGATCTCTTCACCTCGTGATCTACCCGCCTCGGCCTCCCAAAGTGCTGAGATTACAGGCTTGAGCCACCGTGCCTGGCCTGTTTCTCTTTTCTTATGTAAAAAATTCATTTTCAGAGTAAACAACTTTTTCTTACTGTTTTTCATGGAATTTTGTTATCAGTTTTAGCTTGCAATATTAACTCTTTTTTCTGGAGGGAAGATCTGTATTAGAAGCATATATAAAGTAACCATTTCTGGAAATTTTGTGGTGGAAAAATAACAGATCTGACTTCTATGTTAAGTCAGCCTTAAACACTTTTGTTTTCCCTGTTTTATTTAAAATTATTATCTTTCAAAACCTGGAACCTTTTTTGTAGGTCAGTATTTATTCCAGTATTTATTAGAATTAACAATATGAAACTTTGAGGGCCACCTGTGAGTTCCAAAGCAACTCCTGTGGCGGTTACTAGTCGCCTAGCATAATCATAATTTGGAGTCATTTGACCTGACTACTAGGATTTTTTTTTTCCTAGTTCATCTACTTATATTGTACTTTCTTTATGATTTTAAGTCTCTCCTCATAATTTGTTGCCTCAGTTTCTTTTTTTCTATAAGATTATAAACTAATACTATATTTGCCTCCTTCCTAAAAATGTAAACATTGAGGTATTTATTAAGGATTTGATATTCCTTTGAATAAAAATATTCTGGGGAGGCAATAGTGATAAAGAACATGGACTCAGGCCAGTTGCAGTGACTCATGCCTGTAATCCCAGCACTTTGGGAGGCTGAGGCAGGTGGATCACTTGAGGTCAGGAGTTCAAGACCAGCCTGCCTAACATGGTGAACCCCCGTCTTTACTAAAAATACAAAAATTAGCCAGCTGTGGTGGCAGGCACCTGTAATCCTAGCTACTTGGGAGGCTGAGGCAGGAGAATCGCTTGAACCTCGGAGGTGGAGGTTGAAGTGAGCTGAGATTGTGCCACTGCACTCCAGCCTAGGCAACAGAGCAAGACTCAATCTTTCTTTTTTCTTTTTTGAGACAAGGTCTTGCTTGATCACCAGGCTGGAATACAGTGACATGATTACGGCACACTCCTGCCTCAACCTCCTGGGCTCAAGCAATTCTCCCACCTCAGCCTCCTGAGTAGGTGGGACTACAGCTGTGTACCACCATGCCCAGCTAATTTTTAAAAAAGTTTTTTTGTAGGTCAGGCACAGTGGTCCATGCCTATAATCCCAGCACTTTGGGAGGCTGAGGCAGGAGGATCGCTTGAGCCTAGGAGTTCAAGATCATCCTGGGCAACATAGCAAGACCCTGTCCCTTAAAAAAAAAAAGTTTTGTGAGTTAGATGTGGCAAACTCCTCTAGTCTCAGCTATTCAGGAGGCTGAGGTGGGAGGATTGTGTGATTTTAGGACTTGAAGGTCAACCTGGGCAACCTAGCAAGACCCCATCTCTAAAGTATGAAAATAAAATATTTTATGATCAGTAGAATCGTGTTTTCAGATAACTGCATATTTTATGGGTAGATTTTTAAAGTTTTTTTATCAGAAAAATTTTTATTACATAAATGGCTGTCTTAAATAGGTAGATTATTTTCAGATTACCAAAATCACAAGACTTTACTTGATAATTTTTAAAGAGACTCACCTAATTTTCTTGCATTTTGTTTTTATAGGTAATTTTAACCAATCAGATGACAACAAAGATTGATAAAAATCAGGCCTTGCTCATTCCTGCATTAGGTGGGTAATCAATGAGATAAACATTTTAGTTAATCACAGTTTTTTCCTATCTCTTTTATTTGATTCTCATTGAGTACTGTAAGCTCCATGAAAGCAGACTGTATTTGTCTTGTTCACTGGTTAATCTTAGCTCTAAGTACAGCACCCTTAGATACTGACTGTTTCTTTTAGTTACTTAACATTGAGTGACCAGACACAGTGTCTCACACCTGTAATCCTAGCACCTTGGGAGGCTGAGGTGGATCACTTGAGGCCAGGAGTTCAATAATAGCCTGGCCAATATGGTGAAACCCCATCTCAACTAAAAATACAAAAAATTAGCCAGACATGGTGGCACACAATTGTAATCCCACTAACTTGGGAGGCTGAGGCATGAGAATTGCTTGAACCTGGAAGATGCGGCTGTGAGAAGCTAGAATCATGCCACCGCACTCGAGCCTGGGTGACAGAGCGAGACTGTCTCAAAAAATTGAGGATCTACTGTCTAGCAACTACTGTGTCAAAGATTCTTGCCCCCGGAGAATTCACAGTGTTAGGCAGAAGGAGGGGTGAATCCACTTAAATCACACTACAGTGAATATCGTGGTTTTGTTAGAATGCAATGCTTCAAGATGTATGTCCACTAAAATCTTAAAGAATATTCTACCAGAGTTTTTACTTTTCTTCTGGAGGTCAGAAATAGGCTTGATGATATGGAAAATTGGCAAATATATAGACTCAGACTATTAAGGTTTCTCAAAGCAAATAGAGGATAATGATTTGCAATATTCCCCTAGATAGGTAAAAATCTTTTAATCTCAGGATGTTACTCATTTCCCAGGTTTTTTTTTTTTAAAGCAAGTATACTTTTGTTATGTTAAATTAAGTAAAGTAAGATTATATTTGATCAGAGGCATTCTGAGAAATTTATAACCAAGTAAGTAAGGCAATATACAGTTATTATGTTCTTTACTCTCAGGGGAAAGTTGGGGACATGCTGCTACAATACGGCTAATCTTTCATTGGGACCGAAAGCAAAGGTCAGTATAGAAACAAGTTAATAATTCTGAATATTGGGTTAATTATACTGAATGAACACTTAGAAGTTTCTTAGAGCTAGTCCTGTGGGTTAGATATACAATGATCTATATTGTTGCCTTGTCTGATATCACCTAGAGGAAACATAGAAATGTGGTGTTATTACTGCACATTTAGCTACATAGGAAATAATCTGGAATATTTAAATGATGGGGTGCATGTACCTGAAATGAGTAGGTGGCCAAGGAATGCCATTTTCTAAAGCTCTTTGAAATCATTTATTAGCCATGTAGAAGGAGGTTAGTACTCTATGTTCCTGGAAGAGATTGAAAAGAAAGAATAAAATCAGGACAAAAGGAAAATTGTTGAACTTAGCTTTAAAATTAATTTATTTGGAAGATAGGATTGTTTTTCTCAGTTGCTTAGTGTATTTCTTGTATGAAATTGTGTCTGTTATTTTTTTTCTTTTGGATTTTGCTGTCTGGCTTTTATTATCCAGTTTCACAAGTATTGTTCTTTAAAAGTATGGCAGCATGAAATCTTTGTATTTGTTTTTAAAGCAGCTGAGCAAGTGAACAAAGCAGCTTTTATTTTCTTGAAAATAGGCCATTGAAAGCTGTGAAGTCTTTCCTACACTTATAGAAAATGTCAGATTTATGCTAGCCTCTCTGCTTTGTGATTAATTAGTATAACCTAGAGATCTTGGTTTGGAAATGCTCTAATAAAGGGAGAAATTACGTTAGCATGCAAGCAAAGATGGACTAAAGGGCCACTTCAATACATATTGGGCCTAGCCAGTGAAATTGTCTGTTTTTTAATCTGCATTTCTTTGTTGTTCTACAAACAAAAAAATCCTGCCTGACCAAGTTAGGTTTTACTGACCTGAAGCTCGTATCATAATTGATTATACTTCTGTATATATCTTTTGCAACTGATCATGCAGTTTGTGTCTACTTTAAAAATGGTATTTCCAAAGAGATCAGGTAATGTTTTTCCCCCCAGCAATACGTAGTACTTTACTATTGACTACCTCCCCCAAATTTAAACAGATTTTTTACTCTAAACCAATATGACTGTTAAATTTGCCTCTTAATTTTTTTTCTATGATCACAAGTTAAGATAGTTCCCCTAAGTTTGTAAGTAAGTCACTGTCTACTAGATTCACAAAAAGAGTTCTTTTCTCAGCACCAAACCTTATTGTAAAGATTTGGCAACAGTTCTCCAGCTAAGAGTCTTTTGAACATATTCTTATACTTTCCCAGTTTTAGATTATTCTGTAAAGCACATTCCATCATTTATTTTTTCTTAGGAATTCTGCCTGAGCTAGTATACAGTAAGTAGTCTTCTTCAGACTATAATTCACTAATCACTTGAACTAGGGAGGTGGAGGTTGCAGTGAGCTGAGATCATGCCACTGCCCTCCAGCCTGGCAACAGAGTGAGACTCTGTCTCAAAAGCAAAGCAAAACAAAACAAAAAAACAAGAAAATGATGCACAACACCAATATTGAATATAGATAGATTTGGGAGAAATCTGTTCTATAATATTTTTTCTACATTGCATAATATTTTATTTTTTTAATTTTTATTTATTTTTCATACTGTCATTTTAGTCAGTGCTTGCTTGTGCTAGGTATTTTACTAGGCACTTTATTTTATTTTTTCTTTTTTTGAGACAGAGTCTCGCTCTGTCACATAGGCTGGAGTGCAGTGGCACGATCTTGGCTCACTGCAAGCTTCGCCTCCCAGGTTCGAGCGATTCTCCTGCCTCAGCCTCCTGAGTACCTGGGACTACAGGCGCATGCCACCACGCCCAGTTAATTTTTGTATTTTTCGTAGAGACGGGGTTTCACCATATTGGCCAGGATTATCTCAATCTCTTGAGCTTGTGATCTGCCTGCCTCAGCCTCCCAAAGTGCTGGGATTACAGGCGTGAGCCACCGTGCCTGGCTCACTAGGCACTTTAAATACAACATTTAAGATAATCTTTTCAATAATTATTTACAGAACCTATACCTATTATTTTAATCTTTTTTTAATCTTAGCCTATACCCTGACCTATTATTATTAAAAGTCAGAAAACCAAGTCCCAGAAAAGTTAACTGAATAAATAAGTAGTAAATAATAGCTACTATTTATTGAATATTTATTAACTGGCCTTTATTGTGCAAAGTACTTTGTGTGGGGGGGTATGTGTGTGTGTGTGTAATTTTTATTTTCCACATAATTCTATGAAATTGTATTATCAGATGAGATCAGGCAGGTTCATGGTGGTATGCCTGTAGACTGAAATAGTATTATCTACATTTTGTAGCTGACTTTGTAAACCATTTTTTTTTTTTTTTTTTTAGAGGGAGTTTCAAAAAAACTTTTTGAAACTCTTTTTGTCCAGGCTGGGGTGCAATGGCGAGATCTTGGCTCACTGCAACCTCCGCCTCCCAGGGTCAAGTGATTCTCCTGTCTCAGCCTCCTGAGTAGCTGGGATTATAGGTGCCTGCCACCATGCCTGGCTAATTTTATATTTTTGGTAGAGACAGAGTTTCACTATGTTGACCAGGCTGGTCTCAAACCCCTGACCTAAGGTGACCTGCCCACCTCAGCCTCCCAAAGTGCTGGGATTACAGGCGTGAGCCACTGCACCCAGACATAGCTGACTTTATAATAGAGTGTGTTCCTTTTCTCCTATAATAACTGTTCCTAGAAGGTAATTGTAGTATTGTATTGATTGCCAGCCAATCTGAATATGTAGCTTATTGCCTTTTTTAGGTAAAATCTTTTTTCTTCAAGTCTTTCTTTTTTTTTTTTCAGGCTGTGGATATATGATAAATAATGTACATACTTTATGTAATCAAAATAAACTGACCTCATTTAATAGAGTAGTTTTGCTCTTTATCATTTGAAGCCAGACATCTTTAAGTTGTTAAAGTTGCATGAGCTTGAGCCCCAGAAGTTGGAGAACAGCCTGAGTAAGATGGCAAGACACCATCTCTACAGAAAAACAAAAAATTAGCCAGGCATGGTGGTGCACACCTATAGTCCTAACTACTTCGGAGGCTGAGGTGGGAAAATCACTTGAGCCCAGGAAGTCAAGGTTGCAGTAAGTTAATGATTGCGCTATTACACTTTAGGCTGGGCCACAAAATGGGACCTCATCTATAAGATATTTAAAAAAAAAAAAAAAAAGGTTACATGGGGCCGGGCTCAGTGGCTGATGCCTCTAATCCCAGCACTTTGGGAGGCCAAGGCACCAGAGGTCAGAAGTTCGAGAACAGCCTGGCCAACATGGCAAAACCCTGTCTCTACTAAAACTACAAAAATATTAGCAAGGCATGGTGGTGCGTTACTTTAATCTCAGCTCCTCAGGAGGCTGAGGCAGGAGAATTGCTTGAACCTAGGAGGCAGAGGTTGCATTGAGGTTGGGCAGCAGAGTGAGACTCCATCTCAAAAAAAAAAAAAAAGTTGCATGAAATTTTGTATGCTTTATGCTTTAAAAACTTTAGTTTATTTTAAAAGGATGAAAATGGAAATTCATATCAGGGAAAAATAGTTATAAAGATGAACACTTTTCATTTGGATAGGAAGACTAAAAATCTTTTTTTTTTTTTTTTTTTTTTTTTCCTGACACAGGGTCTTGCTTTGTTGTCCAGGCGGGAGTGCAGTGGTGCAGTAGTATGATCTCAGGTTACTGCAGCCTCAACCTCCTGGGCTCAAGCAGTCCTCCCACCTCAGCCTCCCAAGTAGCTGGGACCACAGACATGTACCACTACACCCAACTAATTTTTGTAGAAACAGGGTTTCGAGATGTTGCCCAGGCCGGTCTTGAACTCCTAAGCTCACGCAGTCCAGTCACCTTGGCCTCCCAAAGTGGTGGGATTGTAGGCATGAGCCACGGTACCCGTCCAGAAATAAAAATCTTAAATAGCCAAATTTATATTGGGAATTGAACTTAAGTGTACTATCTCATGCTCCAGACCCCATCCTTTACCAGTAACACCTGATTTTTACCCTTAGACTAATGATGGAATAATATTCCAACAGTTATTAAAATAAATACCTTTATCTGTGTCTTTATAATATGTGGGTTTTCCTCCAATTTGCATATTCATGATTATATGAGGCCAAGATTATTCAGAATTGCACTACTCTTTGCCAAGAAGATCTGGTGGTAGAGTAATAAATCAACACCCCCACACAGTGTTTCATATGTGTGCTCAGTGTTAGAGCACAAATTGTGCTTCTGTCTTGTTTCTTCCTGACCCAAACTATGTAGTTCAGCCATATGTTAAGCCACATCTCAGCTGAGGCCATGAGCCAAGTGATTCTTTGGTTTAGTTTTTCATTTAAAAAGATCTCTAGCCAGGCGCAGTGGCTCACGTCTGTAATCCCAGCACTTTGGGAGGTCGAAGCGGGCAGATCACCTGAGGTTGGGAGTTCGAGACCAACCTGACCAACATGGAAAAACCCCATCTGTGATCAAAATACAAAATTAGCTGGGCATGGTGGCAAGTACCTGTAATCCCAGCTATTCGGGAGGCAGAGGCAGGAGAATTGCTTGAACCCAAGAGGCGGAGGTTTTGGGGGTGAGCCGAGATCGCGTCGTTGCACTCTAGCCTGGGCGAGAAGAGTGAAACTGTCTCTGAAAAAAAAAAAGATTTCTAAAAAGACATAATATATAAAAATGGTATTTTTACCTAGCAATTTGAGGTTGATTTTCAGCCTGAATAATTAATGCCCCTTTGACTTTAGGATTCTTTTTGTTTGTTTTTTGAGATGGAGTCTCACTCCGTCACCCAGGCTGGATTGCAGTGGCACAATATTAGCTCCCTGCAACCTCCACCTCCCTGGTTCAAGCAATTCTCCTGCCTCAGCCTCCCAAGTAGCTGGATTACAGGCATGTGCCACCACACCTGGCTAATTTTTGTATTTTCAGTAGAGATGGAGTTTGACTATTTTGGCCAGGCTGGTCTCGAATGCCTGACCTCAAGTGATCCACTCACCTCAGCCCCCCAATGTGCTGGGATTACAGACATGAGCCACTGTGCCCAGCTGACTTAAGGATTCTTAATAACCATGTAAATGCTTCTTAAAGCTTATTACTTTTTAATAATTTCCTTGGGATAAATGTACTGGGTACCTTTTTTGGACATACTGTTGATATGAGGTGATTTGGATACTAGTAATTTTTTGGCAGGCTAGCTGATTTTTGTCATTCAAAAAGTGATTTCCTAATAAAGGCAGGTTAAAATACATCTTGCCTCTCTTTTTTTGTGTGAATTTTTGCATTAAAGATAGATTATCAACCCTAAAAGTTTATAATCCCACTCAACACATTCTGTTGCCCAGGCTGGAGTGCAGTGTTGCAATCTTGGCTCACTGCAACCTCCGACTCCTGCTTCAAGCGATTCTCCTGCCTTAGCCTCCCGAGTAGCTGGGATTACAGTTGCACACCACCACACCCAGGTAATTTTTGTTTTTGTATCTTTAGTAGAGACAGGGTTTCACCATGTTGGCTAGGCTGGTCTCAAACTCCTGATCTCGTGATCCGCCCACCTCGGCCTCCCAAAGTGCTGAGATTACATGCATGAGCCACCACACCTGGATCCACACAGCTATTTTTATATTACATATTACTTAGCAGTTATTTTGTTTATGTGTAAAGTTGCATTTATGGAGTATAGGACATTTTGGATTCTGCTGTTTTTGGTCTCTGTTTTTCTTTTGAATTGTGTCTGAGAAGAGGGGCAATTTCAAAATTAAGAGAGTAACAAATCATAGCCAGAATGTCCTTTTTGAATTGCCTTTGAAAGCAAATCATTATATTTTGTGTAAATAAATGACCCTTATAACTCTGAGAATCTTATTTTCCATTACTTTAGAATCTGTATTTTGTGTATTATATCAGGTTTTTTTTCCATCCAAGGGGCAGGAGCATATTATATCCGTTTTATTAAATTGTGGTTATATATATATAAAACATAAAATTTTCCACTTTGGCCAGGTGCGGTGGCTCATGCCTGTAATCCAAGTACTTTGGGAGGCTCAGGCGGGCGGATCACAAGGTCAGGGGATTGATACCATCCTGGCCAACATGGTGAAACCGCGTCTCTACTAAAACTACAAAAAAATTGGCTGGGTGTGGTGATGCACACCTGTAGTCCCAGCTACTCGGGAGGCTGAGGCAGGAGAATTGCTTGAACTCATGAGGCAGAGATTGCAGTGAGCTGAGACTGCGCCACTGCACTACAGCCTGGGCAACAGTGCGAGATGCTGTGTCAAAAATAAATTTACCACTTTAACAATTTTTACATATAGTTGATTGGCATTAAGTACATTAATATTATGCAACCATCATCATCCATTTTCAGAACTTTTTTCATCTTCCCATACTGAAACTCTGTACCCATTAAATGCTAACTCTCATTTTTTTTTACCCTTAGCCCCTGACAATCACCATTCTACCTTCTGTCTCTGAATTTGACTCGTCTACCTACCCCATATAATTGGAATCATACAATATTTGTTCTGGTGTGACTGACTTATTTCACTTAGTATAATGTCTTCAAGGCTCATTATGTTGTAGCATGTGTCAGAATTTTTTTCCTTTTTAAGTCTGAATAATATTCTATTGTATATACATACCACGTTTTGTTAATTCATCTGTGGATGCGTACTTGGGTGGCTTCTACATTGTGGCTATTCTGAATAAGTTACAGTGTATCAGTTTTAAAGTAAATCTTTTTTTGTTTGTTGAGACCGAGTTTTGCTCTTGTTGCATGGTCTGGAGTGCAGTGGTGTAGTCTCGGCTCACTCAAACCCCTGCCTCCCAGGTTGAAGTGATTCTGTCTCAGCCTCCCAAGTAGCTGGGATTACAGGCATATGCTACCACACCCAGCTAATTTTGTATTTTTAGCAGAGATGGGGTTTCTCCATGTTGGTCAGGCTGGTCTCGAACTCCTGATCTCAGGTGATTTGCCCACCTCAGCCTCTCAAAGTTCTGGGATTACAGGCTGAACCACCATGCCCAGCCTAAAGTAATTCTTAAAAGCAGTTTTGTTGTTGTCGTTGTTTGTTTGTTTGAGATGGAGTTTCACTCTTGTTGCTCAGGCTGGAGTACAGTGGCCTGATCTCAGCTCACTGCAACCTCAGCCTCCCGGGTTCAAGCAGTTCTCCTGCCCCAGCCTCCTAAGTGAGATTACAAATATGCACCACCACACCCAGCTAATTTTGTATTTTCAGTAGAAATGGGGTTTATCCAGGTTGATCAGGTTGATCTCGAACTCCCAACCTCAGGTGATCCTCCCGCCTTGGCCTCCCAAAGTGCTGGGATTATAGACATGAGCCACCACATCTCGCCAAAAAGCCGTTTTAAAGGTTTTTGTTTATATTTGTTGCTGTTACAGTACTTGAATATAGTTAATAAGAGCTTAGAAATTTCTCAGCTACCTTCAGCTTTCAATTTTATATTATTTTGTATAAGACATAATAAAATCCCAGATACTGTTCTGTCATGACTTATTTTTGGGACATAATTATTTTATGTTATTATTATTATTTTTGTAGAGATGGGGATCTCACTATGTTGCTCAGGATGGCTTCAAACTCCTGATCTCAAGCGATCCTCATGCCTTGGCCTCCAAAGAGGATTACAGACATGAGCCATATGATTTTAAAACAGTGTCTTCCTATCTTATTTTTATTGGTATAATATGAATAAGTGTTTCTCATTTATAGTATAAAAAATTATCACAATTCTTCAGCAATATTAAAAAAATACATGATTTACTAGAGAGTTTGGGAAATACAAGCAAGCAACCTTTACCTTGTGATAACAACTATTAACTTTTGATTGTAGTCTTCTATCAATTTTTTTAGATGTCTGTATACATACTTATAAATATGATTATACAGTATAACTTATTTAGTATATTATTAATACTTTCCTATCTCATTGAGTATTTTCTTCCACCTTTGGTTTTGTTTTTTTGTTTTGTTTTGTTTTTTTGAGACAGAATCTTGCTCTGTTGCCCAGGCTGGAGTGCAGTGGCACAATCTCGGCTCACTCCAACCTCTGCCTCCTGAGTTCAAGCGATTCCTCTGCCTCAGCCTGCCGAGTAGCTGGGACTAGAGGTGCCTGCCACCATGCCTGGCTAATTTTTTTTTTTTTTTTTTTT
>NW_016107436.1:628113-630870 GCF_001604975.1 Cebus imitator
GATTTATTTTATTTTGACACAGTCTCACTCTGTCGCCAGGCACCAGGCTACAGTGCAGGGGCGCGATCTCGGCTCACTCCAACCTCCGCCTCCTGAGTTCAAGCAATTCTTCTGCCTCAGCCTCCCAAGTAGCTGGGACTACAGGCGCGCACCACCACCCCCAGCTAATTTTTGTATTTTTAGTAGAGACGGGGTTTTACCATATTGGCCAGCCTGGTTTCAAACCCCTGACCTCATGATCTGCCCACCTTGGCCTCCCAAAGTGCTGGGATTACAGGTGTGAGCCACCACACCTGGCCTTCCACCTTTAGTTTTTAGCATAACTAATATCTTATATATAAGATAGTTTATTTAAATCAGTCATTGAACTTTTAAAATTTCACTCATGTAAACAACTCTGTTAAATACATACAGGTATTTAAGGGTGTATTTTAATATTTCTCTCTATTTTTGTCCTTACAGAAAAAAATAATAGATTTATTAATGTAATAAACCTATACATTTAAATTATGAGTTTGGTCATTTGACCTTTCCATTAATTAAGTTCATGTGTTTGTATGTATTATTTTTCTTTGAGCAGGTTGGCAACATTGTACAAGTCACCCAGCCAGAAGGAATCCACAGTACTGTTTCAAATCACAGTCAGTATTATTTGATTAGAGTGGGATTTTTATATTGGTGGGCAGTAATTATCTGAAGAGAGAATTTACAACTTGCTTCTGTTAACTTCTGTAGGCAGCAAGCATATTTGAGGACAGCTTTTGATGCTTAGAACATCGTCCCCAAAATAGTAATATAGAGAATATTGTAGTCACAAATGGACTGAAATTTATTCTTAAGAACAGAGGAAATGCTTATTTTCGGGTAGTGTGTTCCATGCCATATGTAATGTCAGGATATTAAAAATCTTTAAAGGGAAAGTTGTTGAAGATTTCCAGAAAAGAAAAAAATACTAATATTACTTATTTTGGTCTTGTAGGTATTATAGAGCTATTGTAGCCACCAAATATAGCCCACTTTAAGATGTTAATTTTTCTGTGAATTTACATCATAGAACACATATTTTTTGGATAAAATATGCATATTTATCAATAATGTTGAGGCCCAAGTATATTTTTGGCATCTCATTTTTCTTTTTTTTTCTTTTTTTTTTTTGAGACGGAGTCTTCTTGTATTGCCCAGAGTGGAGTGCAGTGGCGCAATCTTGGCTTACTGCAAACTCTGGCCCACTGGTTCAAGCAATTCTTCTGCCTCAGCCTCCCTAGTAGCTGGGATTACAGGCGTGTGCTAACACACCTGGCTAATTTTTGTATTTTTAGTAGAGACAGGGTTTTGCCATGTTGGCCAGCTGGTCTCAAACTCCTGACCTCAAGTGATTCGCCCATCTCGGCCTCCCAAAGTGCTGGGATTACAGGCATGAGCCACTGCTCGCGGCTTTATCTCATTTTTTTTAAGGACAAAAACAGAAATAGAGATTCTGAAACTGAATTATCCACCTAGACTTTGCACTATCCAGGTGCATTTGAAATATCCTAGTTGGAAAACTTTAATGATGAAAATAAATCTGTAAAATATCGAAGACTTAGGTTATTTCCTTTCAGTTCTTCTAACAAAGCTATTTTAAAGTTTGTTGGGATTATCCTTTAGAGACCATTTTTATAATAAAATGTTATTTCTGTGTGTGTATGCATGCATATAAATAAGTATATATAAAATATTCTAATATAGCCCAGGCTTAGACAAATACCCATGAGGTTTATCCTCTTCATTCACAGTGGGTGATAAATATCTATCTCAAGAACTAAGTAGCTTTCTTTTCTTTTCTTTTTTTGAGACAAAGTGTCGCTCTGTCACCCAGGCTAGAGTGCAGTGGCATGATCTTGGCTCACTGCAACCTCTGCCTCCCGGGTTCAAGCAATTCTCCTGTCTCAGCCTCCTGAGTAGCTGGGACTACAGGCATGCGCCAACATGCCCCGATAATTTTTGTATTTTTAGTAGAGATGGGGTTTCACCATGTTGGTCAGGGTGGTCTCAAACTCCTGACCTCGTGATCTGCCTGCGTCGGCCTCCCAAAGTTCTGGAGCTACAGGTGTGAGCCACCGCAACCCGGCCCTAGAACAAAGTAGCTTTCTTACCAATTACTTAAAAATATTTTGAAGATAGGTCTTTAAATGTTCTTAAAACATATTTTTATATTTATATTTTTTATCTTGCAGCCTCAGGGATTTAGAGATACTGTTATTACTTCTGCATGTTCATTGCAGACAGAAGATTCCTTGAATACCCGGAAACGGTCACGAGACACAGAGGAAGAATTATAACCCAGAAGCAAATCTCCAAGTATATAAATTTACTGATGCTGTGAAATCAATGTGTACAAGTAGACTTTTTACTTTAAGATATAAATAAACACTAGGGCATGAATGAATCCAGATTATATGAAGTGAATGGGAAAAATACTTAAAGAATATGATTTTCTGAAAGTTTTTGTAAAGCAGTATTCTGCAGTTATATTTTACCGTTTCCATTTTCAGTAACATTCAATAGAGATGATTATATTTCACAAATGTGGAAAGCTGATCTCATGTGGCCACTCCGAATTTAGACTGTTTTTACCCCTTTTCTTTGTTTTTACCCCTTTTTTGTTTTTACCATTTAGACTGTTTTTACCCCTTTCTTTGCCAGTTCCCTAGAAAATCTTAGGAAGAAAAGATTTTTTCATATTCTTTTTTTTTTTTTTAAAGACTGGGTTTCAAC
>NW_016107436.1:633110-634701 GCF_001604975.1 Cebus imitator
GTGATCTGCCTGCTTCAGCCTCCCAAAGTGCTGGGATTACAGGCATGATCCACCATGCCTGGAGTGTTTTTTGTGTTCGTAAATTCTCATCATTTAGCTCCCACTTAGGAGTGAGAACATGCAGTATTTGGTTTTCTGTTCTTGCATTAGTTTGCTAAGAATAATAGCCTCTAGTGTCATCCATGTTCCTGCAAAATATATGATCTTGTTCTTTTTTGTGGCTGCAAAATTATTTAAATAATTGAATATTAAATACTGCGACAACTATACTTTCCAAGTGTTAGTGACAGTTGATATTTCCTATCACAGACTAAACAGTAAATTTATAAAATTACTTCAGTGTAATTATTCTTTTCTGAAATTGATTATATAGAATAGCCATCATTTACCAGGACTTGAGAGTGAAAGCAGGCACTGCTAACAATTATGCCAGTACAGAAGATATGAACCAAGACTAACTTCAAATTACTTCTCTAACATAGAATGACTGGTTGTGACTATCTTTTATGGGCCTCAAAGCATATAATTTTGTTATAATTGATGCCATCATTTTAACAAATGCCCATTATTTTATATTCTGCCTGGTCAAATCATAAAATCAAGAGTATGAAGCGTTAAGTGATAAATATCAGTGTTACCAAGCATCAGTTAAGATAGGTAAGATAAGGTAGGATCTCTCTTTTTATTTATTTTTTAGATACAGGGTCTTACTCTGTTACCCAGACTGCAGTACAGTGGAATGATCACTGCTCACTGCAGCCTTGACCTCCCAGGCTCAAGTGATCTTTCCACTTCAGCCTCCTTCATAGCTGGAAGTACAGGCATGCATACCATGCCTAGCTAATTTATTTTTATTTTGTAGAGACAGGATCTCACTATATTGTCTGGGCTGCTCCCAAACTCTTGGGCTCAAGTGATACTCCTGCCTCAACCTCCTAGAGTGCTGAACCATTGTGCCTGGCCTCTAGAATCTCTTTTTATAAAGTATCATAACACTGTACTTTATTTATTTATTTCAAGACAGAGTCTTGCTGTCTTGCCCAGCGGAGTGCAGTGGTGCAGTCTCAGCTCACTGCAACCTCTGCTTCCCAGGTTCATGCAATTCTCATCCCACAGCCTCCTGTGTAGCTGGGACTACAGCCATGCATGACCATGCCCAGCTAATTTTTTTTTTTTTTGACAGAGTTTCGCCCTTTTTGCCCAGGCTGGAGTGCAGTGGCACAATCTCGGCTCACTGTAACCTCTGCCTTCCAGGTTCAAGTGATTCTCCTGCCTCAGCCTCCCAAGTAGACGGGATTACAGGTGCCCACCACCACGCCCAGCTAATTTTGTATTTTTAGTAGAGATGGGGTTTCACCATGTTGGTCAGGCTGATCTCGAACTCCTGACCTCAGGTGACCCACCCCCCGACTTGGCCTCCGAAAGTCCTGGGATTACAGGCGTGAGCCACCATGCCCGGCTCTATGACAACTTTGAATAGTTGTGTATAATTTTAAAATTTCTTTTTGGAGTTTTAGTTGTTACTTGACTTTTAGTGTTAAAAACAATGCTTTAAATAAACATGTAACTTCCTTTTTTTCTGGTGCCCCTT
>NW_016107436.1:635550-636971 GCF_001604975.1 Cebus imitator
GTAGAGGCGGAGTCTCACTTTGTTGCTCAGGCTGCAGTCTTAGCTCATTGCAACCTCTGCCTCCCAGACTCAAGCCATCATCCCACCTCAGCCCCCCAAGTAGCTGGGAATACAGATGTACACCACCACACCTGGCTAATTTTTGTGTTTTTTGTAGAGGCGGAGTCTCACTTTGTTGCTCAGGCTGGTCTCAAACTCCTGAGTTCAAGTGATCTGCCCGAGTCAGCCTCCCAAAGTGCTGGGATTACAGGTGTGAGCCACTGCACCAGGCCAGTTTCTTAGCTTTTTGAAAGCTTTATTTTTGAAAGATTTTTATTTCTTATTCAGTTATGAAATAGATGTAAATATAAAGACTTTCCCCCTAGCTTTTTCTTTTTCTTGTTTTTTTTTTGAGATGGAGTCTCTCGCTCTGTCACCTAGTCTGGAGTGCAATGGCACCATCTTGGCTCACTGCAACCTCTGCCTCCCAGGTTCAAAGGATTCTCCTGCCTCAGCCTCCTGAGTAGCTGGGACTACAGGGACATACCATTACGCCTGGCTAATTTTTGTATTTTTTTATAGAGCTGGAGTTTCACCATGATGGCCAGGCTGGTCTCAAAACTCCTGGCCTCACATGATCCACCCGCCTTGGCCTCCCAAAATGCTGGGGTTACAGGCATGAGCCACCACGCCCAGCTCCCTTAGCATTTTCTGTTACTTGGTTTTAACTCAAGATGTAATAGTACACCTATGTCCCACAGTTTATATAGGCTTGCCGCCTAATGCTACATCAGTAAATTGGTTAAAGTCTCACCTTCTGGTAAACGACTGATTGCATCCAGGTTTCATCTTGTGGTGAGTATGGCAAATATAAAAGATATATATTGCCTTTTACTTTTTTTTGTGCCATTGCTATGATCACCCTTTCTGATAATTCATTTACACATAAGTATATTTATACACACACTGAAAAACTTATTTTCAAAGTTTTTTGTGTCAACTGTGTTTTACCATAACTTGGCCACAGTTCATACAACACAGACTATTCATAGAGTCTACTTTAAAAATTATTCATTCTGAGAAGAACAAACAAATGCTATCAATTTGAAATTTGCTCTGCTTTGAGAAACCTATTCTGATGCCTGTGAAATATCACTCTGATCCCAAATAAGTTATTAAAGATATAAAATGGGCCGGGCTCAGTGGCTCACACCTATAATCCCAGAATTTGGGAGGCCAAGGCAGGCAGATCACAAGGTCAAGAGATTGAGATCATGTTGAAACCCCGTCTCTACTAAAAAAATACAAAAAAATTAGGTGGGTGTGGTGGTGCCCGCCTGTAGTCCCAGCTACTCGGGAGGCTGAGGCAGAATTGCTTGAACCTGAGAGGCGGAGGTTGCAGTGAGCCGAGATTGCGCCACTGCACTCCAGCCTGGCGCCTG
>NW_016107436.1:638696-644986 GCF_001604975.1 Cebus imitator
TTTAGTAGAGACGGGGTTTCACCATGTTGACCAGGATGGTCTCGATCTCTTGACCTCGTGATCCACCCACCTCAGCCTCCCAAAGTGCTGGGATTACAGGCGTGAGCCACCGCACCCGGCCAGCCATTTATAAATATACAATTAAATGGCAATAATTACATTCACATTATTGTAAAATTATCACCACTAATTTCTAAAACTTCATCACCCCAGACAAAAACTCTGTACCCATTAAATAGTAATTCCGCACCAGCTCCTGGTAATCTTTAATCTACTTTCTGTTTCTCTGAATTTGCCTACTGTAAATATAAAGAGAAATTATACAATATTTTTATTTATTTAAGATGAGGTTGCTATGTTACACAGGCCTTGAACTGCTGTGCTCAAGGCCTCCTCCCTCTTCAATGTCCCAAGTAGCTCAGTCTACAGTCCATGCTACCATGCCCAGCTAATATTGTTCTCATTGTGTCTCAGTTAGTTCTCTTAGCATAATGCTGGGGTTTTTTTTTTAAGGCAGGGTCTCGCTTTGTCTTCCAGGCTGGATTGCAATGGTGCAATCTTGGCTCACTGCAACCTCTGCCTCCTGGGCTCAAGCGATTCTCCTGCCTCAGCTGCCAGCGTAGCTGGGATTACAGGCACAGGTAGCTGGGACTACCGCACCCAGCTAACTTTTGTATTTTTTGTAGAGACAGGGTTTCCCATGTTGCCTAGGCGGGTCTTGAACTCCTAAATTCAGTTGATCTGCCTGCTTCAGCCTCCCAAAGTGCTGGGATTACAGGCATGAGCCACTGCATCTGGACTTAGCATAATGTTTTTAAGGTTTATCCATTTTGTAGCATATATAAGAACTTCATTTCTTTTAATTGCTAAATAATATTTCGTTGCATTTATATACCTCAGTAGTGCCCCTTTATCCAAGGAGGATATACTCTAAGACCCCCCCCCCCAGTGGATACCTGAAACCAAAGATAGTACCACACTTCTATGTATATGATACATGAATTTTTCTCTTCACAATTCCCTGGATAGAAGACTTGTTCCTTTTTTTTTGAGACAAGAGTTTTGCGCTCTCACCCAGGTCAGAGTGCAGTGGCAGGCTCTTGGCTCGCTGCAACCTCCACCTCCCGGGTTCAAGCGATTCTCCTGCTGAGCTCAGCGTCCAGAGTAGCTGGGATTACAGGTGCGTGCCACCACACCCAGCTAATTTTTGTATTTTTAGTAGAGACGAGGTTTCACCCTGTTGGCCAGGCTGGTCTTGAACTCCTGACCTCAGGTAATCCCCTTGGCCTCCCAAAGTGCTGGGATTACAGGCGAGAGCCACTGCTTTCGGCCAGAAGGCTCGTTCTTACTATAGCTCTTAGCAATCTTGGCATAACATTTTTTTCTCATTAAATCTAGAATTTTCACCTTTTCACTAAAAAGAAGAAATTTATGGATTCTCTTTAGCATATCCTAATTGCCAGCATCATTACTTTTGCAATTTGGCACCGTTATTAAGTAAAATAAGGGATACTTAAACAGAAACACTGCCATACTTATACCTGACAGTTGATCTGATAACCGAGCCAGCTACGAAGTGACTAACAGGGCAGGTAGCATATACAGAAGGATGATTCATGTCCCAGGCAGGACAGAGCAGGATGGTACAAGGTTTCATCATTTTACTCAGAACGTTGCACAATTTACAACTTAGGAATTGTTTATTTCTGGAATTCTTCATTGACAATATTTAGACATCAGTTGACCTCAGGTAATTGAAACTGTGGAAAGTGAAATAATGGATAAGAAGAGACTAGTAGTATACATTTTATTTATCCATATATCTGTTAATGTAGGTGTCCTCAATCTGCAGGCCACAGACTGGTGCTATACAGCAGAGGTGAGTTCTTGGGGAATGAGCAAAGCTTCCTCAGTATTTACAGCCGTTCATTGCTCAAGCTCTGCCTCCTGTCATATTAGTGGTGGCATTAGACTTTCATAGCCTGAACACTGTTGTGAATTGCGAATGCAAGGAATCTAGGTTGCATGTTCTTTATGATAATGTAATGCCTGATGATCTGTGACTGTCTCCCATCACCCGAAGATGTGACCATCTAGTTGCAGGAAAACAAGTTCAGGGCTCTCACTGATTGTTGTATAATTATTTCATTATATATTACAATGTGATAATAATAATAGAAATAAAGTGCAAAATAAATGTAATATGCTTGAATCATCACAAAAGCATACCCCTGCCCCTGGTCCATAGAAAAATGATCTTCCCTGAAACCAGTCCCTGGAGCCTTGAATCATCGCAAAACCATACCCCTGCCCCTGGTCCATAGAAAAATTATCTTCCCTGAAACCAATCCCTGGAGCCAAAATGGTTGAGGACTGCCATGTTTTGTTTTTTGTATTTTTTCTTTTTCTTTATTTTCTTTCTTTTTTTATAGAGACGGAGGTCTCACCATGTTGGCCAGGATGGTCTCGATCTCCTAACCTCATGATCTGCCCACCTCGGCTTTCCAAAGTGCCGAGATTACAGGCATGAGCCACCATGCCCGGACTGCCATGTTAATGGACATTTGGTGGACATTTTAATTGGTTTTGTTTTTGAGACAAGAGTTTTGCTACTTTGCCCAGGTTGGAGTGCAGTGGCGTGATCTCGGCTCACTGCAACCTCTGCCTCCTGGGTTCAAGTGTTTCTCCTGCCTCAGCTTCCTGAGTACCTGGGATTGCAGGAGCCCGCCACCACACCTGGCTAATTTTTGTATTTTTAGAGTCGGGGTTTCCCCATGTTGGGGGCTGGTCCCGAACTCCTGACATCATGATGTCCCCACCTTGGCTTCCCAAAGTGTTGGGGTTACAGGTGTGAGCCACTGCTCCCGGCCTTGTTTGTTTTTTTGACTCAGGGTCTTGCTCTGCCACCCAGGCTGGAGCACAGTGGCACAATGATGGCTCACTGCAGCCTCCCACACTCAGGCAGTCCTCCTACCTCAGCCTCCCAAGTAGTTGAGACTACAGACACAAGCCATGATACCCAGCTAATTCTTGTATTCTTTATAGAGATGGGGTTACATCATGTTGCTGAGGTTGGGCTCAAGCAGTGCCCCTGCCTGGGCCTCCCATAGTGCTGGGATTACACACATGAGCCACCAGGCTGGAGTACATTAACGTGATCATAGCTCATGGCAACCTTCAATTCATGGGCTCAAACCCTCCTCCCAGGTTAGCCTCCCAAATGCACATCACCTGGCTAATTTTTTTTTATTATTATTTGAGACGGAGTCTTGCTGTGTTGCCCAGGCTGGAGTGCAGTGGCATGATCTCAGGTCACTGCAACCTCTGCTTCCCGGGTTCAAGCAATTCTCCTGCCTTAGCATCCAGAGTAGCTGGGACTACAGGTGCCCACTACCACACCTGGTTAATTTTTGTACTTTTAGTAGAGATAGGGTTTCACCAGTTTGGTCTCAAACTCCTGACCTCAGGTGATCTGCCTGCCTTGGCCTCTTAAAGTGCTGGAATTATAGGTGTGAGCCACTGTGCCCGGCCTTTTTTTTTCTTTCTTTCCAGACAGAATCTTACTCTGTCACCCAGGCTGGAGTGCAGTGGTGCAGTCCTGGCTCACTGCAACCTCCTCCCAGGTTCAAGCAGTTCTCATGCCTCAGCCTCCCATGTAGCTGGATTATAGGTACGCACCACCACGATTAGCTATTTTTTGTATTTTTAGTAGAGATGGGGTTTCTCCATGTTGGCTAGGCTGATCTTGAATTCCTAACCTCAAGTGATCACCCCACTTTGGCCTCCCAAAGTGCTGGGTTTACAGTCATGAGCCACCATGCGTGGCTCGTACATTATTCTTTTTTTTTTTTTTTTTTTTTTGAGACGGAATTTCACTCATGCTACCCAGGCTGGAGTGCAATGGCACGATCTCGGCTCACCGCAACCTCCACCTCCTGGGTTCAGGCAATTCTCCTGCCTCAGCCTCCTGAGTAGCTGGGATTACAGGCACGCGCCACCATGCCCAGCTAATTTTTTGTAGTTTTTAGTAGAGACGGGGTTTCACCATGTTGACCAGGATGGTCTCGATCTCTTGACCTCGTGATCCACCCGCCTCGGCCTCCCAAAGTGCTGGGATTACAGGCTTGAGCCACCGCGCCCGGCTGTTTTTTGTTTTTTGAGATGGAATTTCACTCTTTGTCCAGGCTGGAGTGCGATGGCGTGATCTTGGCTCACTGCAGCCTCCATTTCCAGGTTCAAGCTATTCTCCTGCCTCAGCCTTCTAAGCAGCTGGGATTACAGGCATGTGCCACCACGCCCAACTAATTTTGTATTTTTAGTAGAGACAGGGTTTTGCCATGTTGGTCAGGCTGGTCCTGACCTCAGACAGTCCGTCCACCTCTGCCTCCCAAAATGCTGGGATTACAGGTGTGAGCCACTGTGCCTGGCTCGTGTATTAGCAATTCTTATTTTTCTTTCTACTGCATTTACTTTTATTATTGATAACCTTCTTACTAAACCGTTTGTAACTAGTGATAAAATTACAGTATAATGTAGTAGAAAGTACATGGGACCACAGTTGGAAGACGTGCATTTTAGTTGCAGCTGAGACACTATCAAGCCATGCCAGACTTGGCACCTTTATTTTCTCATGTCTTCACCTTATTTCTCAAACAAGATAGGACTAAATGATTGCTAAATTCATTGGTCTAAATTTTATGGGTTTTGCTTTTGTAGAGCCAATATTAAATATTTACTTTAAATGATCGGTACTGAAAACATGGAGTGACATTTATATACTTTTATTTTCCAAAATCAATCATATTAGGGATCCCAATACAATATATTGCATTTCAGTTTTGAGAGTAATGTTTAAATGTTCTATTGCTTTAAAAAATAAAACAACATTGAGTTGCAGAAGAGAGGCTGTTGTTCATAATATGTATTTTTAGTTAACGTCAGTGCCTAAATTTACTGTTACTGTTAAAATTTACAGAACATTTTGCTCCCTCAAAACTGATTTTGGCATAAAATATGTTGACAAGATATCATGTATTTTTGACCACGGTATATTCCTTTGCTTGTTTTCAGTTTTTGTGTACCATTGATATCTGATGATGTCCTTTTATGTTTCAACCATCCATTTGACTCCCATTATGTGTAAAGATATAAGCTTTTACCTACCATTACTCTGAGAGTACTTTTATGTGTAGTTTATTTTATGATGATTTAAAAGTTGGGCTCACTTCAAAAGGGCTTGAGAAATTACAGAAGTTATGTCCTACTTACTATCAAAATAAAAAATTAACACAAGATAAAAGACAAAAGCCAGGGAGCCAATTTATGAGAATTTGTATCAGGAATTCTTACAAACCAAGGCAAAGACAAAAATAATTGGTTATATAATAGTCTTGATCTAATGATAAGAAATTATCAGTTTTTCAAGAGAAAAGGTGTTTTCTGGCTGTTGTTTTTTATTTGTGTTTTAATTAAATTTTTTTCCTAAGTAATATTTGTATAGGATTTAAATTATAAAAGCACAAGATTTAAAATTCAGTGAAAGGTATGTTTTCTTTTGTCTCCTGTTTCTGAGTCATTGTCCTTAGTTTCTTTTCAGGAGACAAACATTATTACCAGTTTCTTATGACCTCTCAGAGCTATTCTGTGTTTCTAAAATATATTTTTTCTTCAGTACACAAATAATATACACATTCTTCTGCATCTAGCTTTTATATCAGTACATGTAGAATTTTCTCAAATAAAAACCTGCTGGTCAGGCAAGGTTGCTCATACCTGTATTCCCAACACTTTGGGAGGAGGTGTAGGAAGATCTCTTAAGCCTAGGAGTTGAAACTAGTCTGGGGTAGTTTGTTTTATAGTAACAGATAACTGAAACAGCTGCCTGAGAGCCTCTCTGGGTGGGTTACCAGATCTTCCCAAGTTGTGTCTTTAGGTGCCTTCTTAGAATTTCAGATCTTCTTGTCCAGTGTCTTTTAGCTTTTTCTGTTCATTGACGTTTCTACTGACACCATTCTTTTCTCTACTCTCATTATCACCCATTGCCCAACTGATTCCAGCCTTCAATCTCTCTTCTTCAATCCATCCTGCATTCATCTGAAAGAATGTCTGCATATTATATTTTCTTAAAATACAGTTTTGGTTATATTTCTTTCTAAATTCAATATTTTTGTCAACACTTAGAACATACAATTGTGATTCCATCTCCCACTATAGCCTAGATCTAATCTTGAACTTTTGCCTATAGGCTTTATAACCTCAAAGACTCATGGAATTGTGTATTTCCAGCTATA
>NW_016107436.1:645020-665158 GCF_001604975.1 Cebus imitator
TTTACGGAGTCTTGCTCTGTTGCCCAGGCTGGAGTGCAGTGGTGTGATCTAAGCTCACTGCAACCTCCGCCTCGTGGGTTCAAGAGATTCTCCTGCCTCAGCCTCCCCAGTAGCTGGGATTACAGACATGCACCACCACACCCAGCTAATTTTTGTATTTAGTAGAGATAGGGTTTCACTATGTTGGCCAGGCTAGTCTTGATCACTCCTGATCTCATGATCCACTCGCCTTAGCCTCCAAAAGTGCTGGGATTACAGGTGTGAGCCACCAGGCCCGGCCAATTCTAGAATTTTATATGACAATTTAAAAGGATATTTTATAAATTAATAATTTCATGTGTGAAGGACTCAAGTTCAGTTTGAATATAGATTTTGATTTGCTGCCTTCGTGCAAATAACTGCAATGTATTGTATTATTACTTATTTATATGGAGGTTCATCAAATCTTAATCCTCAGCTTGCAGAATTATTGGAAACCATGTGTGTGCTATAATTGGTGCCAGATATGTCATTTATAGATCATTCTTTCATAAGGCAGCAAACTACTTCATATGCCCAAATCATTTTCTTTCTGGAAAAGATACATTGTGTCAGCATGGTTACCCTGTGTGGTAATTGATAATGTCTGTGCCACATGGCTTACTTCTACCCTTGTCCTACACAGCTATTCTACCACCTATGATTACCATATGTTACAGCACTCTAGGTTGATGGAATCATTTCCATCTTCCCTTCTGGTCGCAAATGTCACTGTGGCTCAATTCCATCAGCTTAAGTAATAATAAAATATTCAGTATTATCTAAGCAAAAAACATACCTTTGTAAAGTTTTCATATTTAGTTGATGGTTTCATTTTCATTTTTAAAAGCTACGTTTTTTTGATAAATGCTCCAGAGTGAGGAATGGGCATCTGCTGACTAAAATAGGACATGATCAATATCACTGTGAATTCTTGCATGTATTTATTCTAAATAAATATATAAAGGTAATTAAAAATTAGATAATAAAGCCAAAGTTTTACCACCATAAAGCATTTTTTGTTTTGTTTTGTAATGTGAAAACTAGTAGCAGAAGGTTGCAGTGGATTTTTAAAATAATGTCAATATATTTTAGAAGAACCATTCTTTATAGAAGGAACATACCATGTTAGCCATTTATCGCACCACCATCAAATTACCATCAACCCCTGCCCTCTTCTTCTTTTGTAAGTATATCATAATAAGTTAAATAATTTTGGCTACTGAAAGAACCATGCTAGATAAACAGAAAGATTGTTATTAATGGTTAAAACAAAAAAAAAGGTTAGACCCTGTTTTGGGGATTTACTTCTTTGCTTTTTAAAACTAGTAAAATACAGTGCATGTGGGCCAGTTATTACATGATGTGAGTTTTAATTTTGACAGCTTTGAATTATTGCTGCAATATACCATATTAGTCAGCAACAGAAAATGAATAAAAAATTATTATAGCTGTAATATTTTTGGCAGTAAATGAAAATGATTTTTAAATTATATTATTAATCTGGGATGTAGAACAGGAAGAAGTTTCTATTTGAAAACATTTCTCTGTTGCTCAGTTTTCTCAGTTGTCAGGTATTCCGTTGCTTCCTACTAGTCAATTTGACAACACAGTCAAATTAATATATTTTTTTAAACTATTGGCCAGGCATGGTGGCTCACACCTGTAATCCCAGCACTCTGGGAAGCCGAGGTGGGCAGATCACGAGGTCAGGAGTTTGAGACCAGCCTGGCCATATGGTGAAACCCCATCTCTACTAAAAATACAAAAATTAGCCAGGCATGGTGACGCATGCCTCTAGTCCCAGCTACTCGTGAGACTGAGGTGGAAGAATCGCTTGAACCCAGGAGGCAGAGGTTGCAGTGGAGCTGAGATCATACCACTGCACTCCAGCCTGGGCAACAGAGTGAGACTGTCTCAAAAACAACAACAACAACAGGAGAATCGCTTGAACCAGGGAGTAAGAGGTTCCAGTGAGCCAAGATTGCGCCACTGCACTCTTTGGCGGCAGAGTGAGACTCTGTCTCAAAAACAAAACAAAACAAAAAACAGAGAATGCAGGAAATTGGTTACACAAGTAATGGAAGAGCTAAAAAGCAAAAAAGGATTCACTTCTCTAAGTCCTAAAAGATTAGAAAGCTGAAAGCTGCTATCATCCCTAGGCTAAGGGACAAATTGGGGAAGATGTTGTTCTGGAGTTCAGGGGTTAAGGACACTGGCAAAAGCTAGAATCCCAGTGAACATATTCACAGGGAGGAAAGCTACAAAGGAGATGCATCAGGCCTCAGGACCCAGCTAGGGAACAGGGCTTTTCTCCTTTCTTCCCACCTTCCAGCTTCTTCTCAATGCCTACCACTGGACAAATCCCAGATGAAAGTCAGCTGTCACAGTAGCTTAGTGAATACAGCCTGAAAGGGTCAGCCCTCCTACAATAATACAGAGCAGGGCACAGGAGGAGAAGGAATAGGTATGAGGGGAAAAAGGGCAAGGACTGATACAGTTACCAATTCTTTTTAACTTTAAAAGCCAACTTTATTGAGGTGTAATTTATATACAGTATACTTATTTTAAATGCACACTTAAATTTTTTTTTGAGATGGATTCTGCTATGTTGCCCAGGCTGGAGTGCAGTGACTATTCACAGGTGCAATCATATCACACTGTAGCCTTGAACTCCTAAGCTCAAACAATCCTCCTGCCTCAGCCTCCAGGGTAGCCGGGACTACAAGCACATGCCACCCTGCCTGGCAATAATTTTTGACAAATGAGTCTGCCCATATGACTAACCAGTCAAGATATAGAACATTTTCATCACTTCACAAAGTTCCCTCTTACTCCTTTGCCACAAATGTCCCACCTCATCTTAGTCCCAGCCACCAAGAATATGCTTCCTCCCACTATATAGGTTAATTTTGCCTGTTTAGGAATTTTATACAAATGGGATTATATAGTATGTATTCTTTTATGCCTGGAATTTTTTGGCTTAGCATGTTTTTGAAATTTATCCATGTTGTGTTTATCAGCAGTTCATTTATTTTTATTGCCGAGTAGTATTCCATTGTATGAATACACCAATTTATCTGTTCACTTGTTGATGGACACTGGGTTGTTTCCAGGTTTGAGCTGTTGTGAATGAAACTTCTGTGAGCAGTTATGTACTAGTTTTTTTGTGTTTGGAGTGTGTGCATGTGCATGTGTGTTTGGTGGATGTTTTATTTCTTATGAATAAAGTATCTGGGAGAGGAATTGCTGGGTCATATAAGAATCTTCCAAACTCAACAATTCTTTGTAACCTTATAAATATTACTATGAATGTCCACAAAATGACATTGTGCATTTCATCCAAAGAGCAAAGGGTTAGAGGGAGAATAATTTTTATTAGAAAAAAAAACTCAAAAAATTTAATATGTTAAAAATACATTAAGCTTTTCATAACTCAATTTTTTTTTCCTTTTTAAAAAATATATTTTATTGCCCAGGCTGGTTTTGAACTCTTGGGTTCAAGCTACCTGCCTCAGCCTCACAAAGTGCTGGGATTACAGGCATGAGCCACAGTGCCCAGCCTAATATGACAGGGGATTAGGAAAGCGTAATAGGAAAGGAGCTGACAAAGAAAGCAAACTGATGCAAAATAATTACTAAAAGACTTCTTGACAATGGCAAAATCATCCTACATGGCTGCTCTGAGATCTCAGCACTACTGTCAGCTACCTTCTGGCAAAGCAACTTTCTCAAATGGATGCAATAGGATCCATATTGATCTTTATGAAGGAATATCTTTATTAATATAAGCAAATACGCCTCTCATTTATAGTAATGTAAAGGTGTGGGCTTTTTCTTTTACTCTTAGTAGTACTGTTTCCCCAACATATATCACTTCCCTTTGAAATGTGGGCTGAGTCATAAATTAATGTCACAAATAAATGTCATCTAGATGAGGGAAGCAACTATGTTACAAAGTAGGAGGGCGTAGTTTGATATGAATTGTTACAGTTGACAGCTAAGTACTCTTGAACTAAATGTCATTGTGTCAAATTCTGAGATATTAAACGGTTGCTGGAATGCAAAATCGTGGACATTTTGGTTTGCAGCCTAAGAAGTTTCTTTTCTAGATATTCTGAATTGGAAATGAACAGGTGGATTGAAAACAAAGACAAATGAGGAGTTTAAAGACTTTCTTGGCACCTCATAGAGAAGTTGCTCTACACTGGTAATGTTTTAAACAAAACACATATAAATACATTCAGCATTTCTGGAAACAAACTTATTGGATCTTTATTTACCTTTGGGAAAAAAATATAGAGGACTCAAGTGCAATTACTCACTATATTCTTTCTATCATGTATTATTTAATCTCAAACTAGGAGAGAAACTCTGTTTTACATGATGCCATAATGTACATTAGTGAGCTCAACCTACTTAATCCTAAAATAACAGTATCAGGTCAGGGATTTAGAGTACAGTATTATATGAAAACAGTTGGCAGAGAGGCTCCCTCTTCTGTCATTAATAACTGGAAACGATATTTCAGACCCTAAATCCAACTGAAACCTAAAAACAATAAATGGTGGCTGATGCGGTGGCTCACACTTGTAATCCCAATGCTTTGGGAGGCCAAGGCAGGCAGATCACCTGAGGTCAGGAGTTCAAGACCAGCCTGACCAACATGGAGAAACCCTGTCTCTACAGAAAATACAGAATTAGCCGGGTGTGGTGGCTCACGTCTGTAATCCCAGCACTTTGGGAGGCCGAGGCAGGTGGATCACAAGGTCAGTAGTTTGAGACCAGCCTGACCAAAATGGTGAAACCCCGTCTCTACTAAAAATACAAAAATTAGCTGGGCATGGTGGTGTGTGCTTATAATCCCAGCTACTTGGGATGCTGAGGCAGGAGAATTGCTTGAACCTGGGAGGTGGAGGTTGCAGTGAGCCCAGATCCCACCACTGCACTCCAGCCTGGAGATAGAGACTCCGTTTCAAGAAAAAAAAAAAAAAAAGAGAAAACACAAAATTAGCCAGGCGCATGTAATCCCGGCTACCCAGGAGGCTGAGGCAGTAGAATCACTTGAACCCGGGAGGCGGAGGTTGCGGTGAGCCGAAATGGTGCCATTGCACTCCAGCCTGGGCAACAAGAGTGAAACCCCGTCTCTAAATAAATAAATGAGGAGGATGGGGTGGATAATTTGTGAGAACATGTTTTTCAAAGTACAGAAAGAATCACTATGTTTTTGCTCAATTATATGTTGCCATGGACATGGCAGTTTGCAGTAATGACACTATGATCTATACAGCTGTATAACAACACAGCTTCTTTCTCTCCCACTCCCTCAGTAAGGCTTAAAAATAATAGGTTTGTGTGCAGTTTGGTAAGAAAATTAGAAGTCATTTCAATTCTAACCCAAGAAAGAAAGAAAGAGACTTGGAGATGGGGAAGAAGAGTAAACAAAATGTAGAAAAAAATACATATTATATGATAAAGTATAATATGCATTATGCAGAGACTAAAGAGGGGAGTCTTGGTTCCTGAAAACTAATGGGTAAAATCCATTGAAGTGGGTGAATCCAGTGAAAAGACCTGGATTGAGTCCTTGTTGCATCACTTGCATGTGACCTTGAAGCAAAGTCACCATGTCTTTAAGGCTCAGTTTTCTCACCTATAAAATGGAATCATTGGCAGGTTGCTGTGGCTCATGCCTGTAATCCCAGCACTTTGGGAGGCTGAGGCAGGCGGGTCACCTGAGGTCAGGAGTTTGAGACCAGCCTGGCCAACATGGTGAAACCCCCCCCTCTACTAAAAATACAAAAGTTAGCCAGGTGTGGTGGTGGGCGCCTATAATCCCAGCTACTTCAGAGGCTGATGCAGGAGAATCTCTTGAACCTGGGAGGTGGAGGTTGCAGTAAGCCGAGATCGTACCACTGCACTCCAGCCCGGATGACAAGAGTGAGATTGTTTCAAAAAAAAAAAAGGAATCATGATGGTACTGTCCTATACCTCAAAGGACTGTGGTAACGATTTAAAGGGGTGAAATTAATGAGTAGACTACGAAGCCCAATAGAAATAAGGTGTTATATAGACACATTGCACTGCTGATTCTCCAGAGATAGAGAAGAGTTACGGAAAAATGCATTTTCAGAAAGCTTTGGCGACTAACGACCTGAGTTCTCCAACACCAAGGCTGGAATTTTGGAGCCCTTGAAACAAATAATTTTCAGTTCTCTTTTAAGAAATGAGAATAACACCACTTCACAGAATCAAGTGAGAGAACCTATGCAAAGGAACTTATCACTTGGTAGGTATTTGAGGTTCCCTGTCCCCTAAAACTACTTATTCAAAAGACTGTCAGCAACAAAAGGTGTTCACAGTGTGGTATCTTTCAAAACATACACTAAGGCAAGGAACAGATAAGGAAACGGAAGTACATTCAATTAGGATCCAAGCAGCCCAAGTGGGAACCAACAGTTAGAGTTGGAGACGTCTTAGCTGATTTCTAACCACGTGAGGCTAGGGTATCCATCCAATAAAGACATTCAGAATTGGAGAGCGGGCGAGTCGAGTGTCCTTTCGACTTCGCGGACTCGACGGGAGGGACCCTGCAATGCTTAATTAGAACCGGTTGCCATGGCGACAGTCTCTAGGCAGCGTGGGCTGAGCTCTCGGTAGGAATAGAGGGTGGGCCGCCTCTGGACCCTGCGCGCACCCGCCACCAACTTTCCCTCCAGATCCGAGAGGGACGGCGCGCTCCGCCCCTGGGCCGCGCACGTCCGCGCTCGGCGGCGCGCACGCCTGCGGGAGCCCTCTCCAGGCAACCTAGTGCTGATTGCTCGTGCTGGTGCGGCCGTTAACCGCCCTTGCGGGAGCCCGAGGCTCAAAAGCAGCCTCATATCCTTCCTGGGCTTCCCCTAGCCGCTTTCCCGGTCGGCCCCCGGGGCATGAGCAGCGATGGCCGGCTGCATCCCTGAGGAGAAAACTTACCGGCGCTTCCTGGAGCTATTCCTGGGCGAGTTTCGCGGACCGTGCGGCGGCGGTGAGCCGGAGCCGGAACCCGAACCCGAACCCGAACCCGAACCCGAACCCGAGTCAGAGCCCGAGCCCGAACCTGAACTGGTAGAAGCTGAGGCGGCCGAGGCTTCCGTAGAGGAACCCGGGGAGGAGGCGGCCACGGTAGCCGCGACGGAGCAGGAGGACCAGGAGCAAGACCCCGAGCCCGAGGAGGAGGCAGTGGAAGAGGAGGCGGTGTCCGTCGTTGAGGGCGAGGAGGAGGCGACTGCGGCGGCAGCCCCGGAGCACTCGGCCGTACCGCCGCCGCCACCGCCGCAGCCCCAGCTGCCGCCGTTGCCCCCGCTCCCGCGGCCGCTGTCAGAGCGTATCACCCGCGAGGAGGTGGAGGGCGAAAGCCTGGACCTGTGCCTGCAGCAGCTCTACAAATAGTTAAGTAGCTGGGCTCGGCTGGGGGTGGGTCCGCGGTTCCCGCAGCGCCGGCCTCGGACGCGGCTCCCTCGGCCCCTCAAACTGCTCTCTTTCTGCTCCTGTCCCCCCGCGCCCGCGCCTGCCGCCTCTGAACGCGCCCCCGCTGCTCGGACCCGGACGGTCGGCTGAGAGCGGCCCACGCCCGCCTCGGCCCCCGCGCCTCCTGCCCGGCCTTGGAACCGCTCTCCTGGGCCCCCGCGCCCTCCTGCCGGGCCCGGGCTCCTCATCCCCCTTTACCTTGGTCCCCACCTTCTAGCTCCACTTCACGCACCCTTCCCTTCCTGCCTAGAAAGGTCCTTCCTCCCAGGCTTGAGCTCCCTCTTCTTCCCAGTTCCCTTCTTCCTCCCGGAGGTTTCCTCCCAGCCGGGTCTGTCTTTTCCCGGGCTGAGTGCCTTGTTGTTTGGCGGCGGAGAGACGCGACTCCTTTCTAGGCTGAGCTGCGAGGTGCCTCCTGCGTAACTGTAACAATGATGATTATACCGGCCCCATATCCAGATGATAGACTGGAGTAGATTTTCCGTCAGGTGCTCAATGTTGAAAGTGAAGAGCTTTCTAGATTTTTTCATACACGGGAGCCTAGTCTCAGTTTAAACAATTGACATTTCGTAATTGAGGGAGGTGGGCAGGACAGAGGGAAGGGTAAGCAAAATTTCTCAAGCGAACCTTCAGGTGAAAGAGCATACATAATTCATTAAAGTGGAAAAGTCAGCTTGTTTTGATAAAATTGCAATTAGGTGCAGTATTTTCAGTCCATTAAGTAGATGGGGTGGAGTGGGGAGAAAGCAGATGGCTTAGCTACACAGATGAAAGTCTAAAATAGAAAGGTCAAGGCTTTGCCTTTCATCCCACTTCTGGTTTTTATAGGCCTGAAATAGAAACGGTTTACAATTGCGTTTCTTAACGGAATTGTTCCGAAATAATGACAGAGGAGAATACTAGTAAGTCTCTGAAAACACTGGTAAACCTAGTTCATCTTATGCCATTCAGCTGATAGTTGTAATGAAAGGTGTTACTCTGGCCACCCAAAAAGTTTACTACTGCAAGATGCACTGTAATTAAGTTCACACTCACTTTTGAGATTTTCTCAAAAGCCTAAATAAAAGAAGGGCCTGGAAAATAAACTTGTTTTGTCTTCATCCAAGCTAACAGACACTTGATTAAATTATTCTGTTAAAGCAGCAGTTTGTCAATAGAGGAAAATCATTTAACAAATCTTCTATGGAAGTGGACTGTGTTGATGTCTTATACTGTGAGCTATCTAAAATTTTAAAAATACTGTTCGATTACATTATTACCTTCAATTATCAAGGTAATAATGCTCTTTGAGCAACGTAAAAAATAAAATGGCCTGTAATACCACACCATCCAGAGATAAACAGTATTAACATTTAGAGTATTTCTTTCTAGTCTTTGTAAACTATCATAGAAAAGGGCTTATGAGATGTCATTTTTTGCATGAATTAAAGATAAAACTTCCTGCTTAAAATAAAATGGAAATGTTTATTAAAGTGAAGGAATTTATCTCAGCAGCAGACTAGCTAATTCTTATGAAGTTTGCAGAATTCAAACTTCAGAGAATGTCCAAATAAGGTCATTAGTTTAGTACAACCCTGAACATTTGCCATGTAAGAAGGTCTTTTTTTTTTTTCTTTTTTTCATGAAACCTATTTAAAGATGACGGCAGAAAAAAGCAAAACACACACACACAGATGATGGCAGGAAGATGTGTGATTTTTTAATATAGAAGAGGGACATGGCCAGGCGCGGTGGCTCACACCTGTAATCCCAGCACTTTGGGAGGCCAAGGTGGGAGGACCATGAGGTCAGGGGTTGGAGATCAGCCTGACCAACATGGTGAAACCCCTACTCTACTAAAAATACAAAAATTAGCTTGGGCGTGGTGGCTCGGGCCTGTAATCCCAGCTATTCAGGAGGTTGAGGCAGGAGAATCACTTGAACCCGGGAGGTGCAGGTTGCATTGAGCTGAGATTGCGCTACTGCACTCCAGCCTGGGTGACAGAGCAAGGCTGTCTCAAAAAAATTAAAAAAGAAGGGGGAAGCAAGATTAATTTTGATACAGGTATAAACTAGAAAAAACTGAAATGATAAAACGGCCATCTACTTGAGAACAGAAATTTAGATTTGAAATAAAACTAGCAAAACTAAAGTTACAAAATGTTTCACCTTAAATCAGAGATTTCATCATTTATATTGTGTTTTGTATAGAAGCTGTTAATGTGTTTTTATTCAGATGTAAAATAGCTGGCTTGTTTATGTAAAGGATCTTTAAGGTCATTAACTTAAGGTTAAAAAAAAAAAAAAAAAGTTTTTGGCCTGGAGGCCAAGGTAGGCAGATAACCCTATTCGAGACCAGCCTGGCCAATATGGCTAAACCCCATCTCTACTGAAAACACAAAAATTGGCCGGGCATGGTGGTGCATGTCTGTAATCCCAGCTACCCAGGAGGCTGAGGCACTAGGATCACTGGAACCTGGGAGGCAGAGGCTGCAGTGAGCCAAGATCGTGCTGTTGTGCATTCCAGCCTGGGTGACAGAACAAGACCTTGCTCTCCCACCGTCTACTCCCCCACCAAAATAAAATAAAAAATAAAAACATATTTAGCTGGGCATGGTGCCACGTACCTGTAGTCCCAGCTACTTGGGAGGCTAAGATGGGAGGCTTGCCTGAGCGCAGGACATTGAAGCTGCAGTGAGCCACTGTACTCCAACCTAGGTGACAGTGAGACTTTGTCTCAAAAAAAAAAAAAAAAAAAAAAAAAAAAAAAAAAAAAGTAAAATTTTTTTTAAAAAAAAAAAAAAAAAAAAAAAAATTACCTATGTTTTACTCCCTTCTCTAAATTTAAATCCCCAAGAGATTAATTTCAGTGACAATCTGAGAATTTCTGAGGTTAAGGAGAGACTGTCCTTTGAAAAGGTGGAGGTGAGAGATTTTATAACTTTGAGATAATTTGTAAATAAGTGTATAACTGATCTTACAGGAGATGTGAATATAAGGCTATCTGTGTAGTTTATATGGGTCAGTATTTTGTATTTAATTTCTCTATACTAATAGAGATTTTGTGTTTAATTTCTCAATACTAGAGATACAAATATTTTTTTATTCCAGAAGAAACAAATATTCTCGTCTGTCTTTTTTCTTTCCATTTTTTAACCAAGAGACTGTCAGACAAAGATGAAGTTGTAATTAGAGCTATATTGTCATCTTATTTTCAGAACAGTTACTCATTTAGTCTGGGTTGGACTTCCCAAGGGGAGACCAATATCCCAAGAGTCTGGCAAAGTTAAGTAGTTCCAGATGGCTTGCAGTAATAATGAGGGTGGACACTTTAAAAATGGCTTGGAAAAGAAAATCGCTGGTTATAGACACTAATAATTCAGTTATATTGAATTGTGTGAATCATTAATGACTTTGGATTAGGTCAGAAAATCATAAACTTTAATTTACAAATATATAAATGGAAACTATATAAGTGCAAGTTTTATAATATCTATTTTTAAATTGCACATTTTTTCTTATTCAAAAATAATAAATGTTCACATTTATTAAATAAAGAAGTGGAGAACATTCACATAAGCAAAAAGAGGAAAAATACCATTCATTGTTAATCATGCTTTCCAGGTTTTTTTCCTGTCTCTCAGGCTATCCCACTTCTTCTCTGTGAGCTTTTAATATTCTGCCTACCCCTTTAATATTGGTGTTCTGTCCTTGACCTTCTCTTGTTTGACTTATTTGTCCCTAGTCAATATCAATGTCTCATGTGACTTCAGTTACTGTAGTTATGCTAAAGACTCCCAACTCTATCTCCATCCTTGCTTTGACTGCTAGAACAGCTTTACCTATGTCAGAATTTCCTCAAACTGTCTAAAATAGAATTCAGTCCTCCAACCCTCTTTACCGTCCCCAAAACAAACAAAACCAAAACCTGATACTCTTTCTGGTGGGTCCATCCCTGACTTCTTTTCACCTGTTACATTTAGTCAAATCTTGTTAATTCTACCTTGTAAATATCTCTTAAATATGTCTTTCTCCATTGCCACTGTCATTGTCATCTTTTGCCAGTCTTACCCTTCTTCAATATATTTTCTCCAGTGTAGCCAAATTGTTTAATTGTCACACTGCTTAAACATTTTTTCCCTTTACCCAGAGTTAGTCAAAGTGTAAGGTTAAGGGTACAGTCTTCCACACTGCAAAGTCTGCCCAAGACTTCTAATCCTATTGTAAGGGGTTAGGGTGCAACTACAGATTTCAAATAAAGAGGCTACACAAAACCATCCTCACTTCTGACATCAACTGCAAGTTTGGGGGTTTCCCCAAACTACCCTCAAATTCAGTAATGCACTAGAAAAACTCTTCTCATTGAAAGCCATTATGCTTAGGGATACAGTTCCTTACAAGGACAAGCTACAAATTAGAACCAGTCAAAGGAAGAGAGATGCCTAGGGTGTAGTCCAAGAGAGTTGCAGTTATGAAGCTTCCGTTGTTCTCTGGGAACATACCTTCCATACTGTCCCAGCATGAATGTATGGATGTATGGAAATATACACAGAGTATTGCCCACCCAAGAAGAAGTTCACCCTAGCCTTGGTGTGTCTAGAGTTTGTGTTTTGTTTTGTGTTTTAAAGAGATAGGGTCTCACTATATTGCCTAGGCTGAATTCAAACTCCTGGCTCAAATGATCCTCTTACCTCAGCAGAGTTTTTATTGAGATTTATTGATTGTTTGTATGGTTGAATTCAGTTTCCAGTCTACCCTCTCCAGAGGTCAGGCTGATACTATGTGGCTCATGAATAGTAAGAATACTCATATTATTCCAGGTGTTTAGAGGCTATCTCCCAGGAGCTGGGGGCAACATCTGGACCTCTCTTTGGACAAGGTTAAATTTTTTACTACATATCTGTCACCGATCTCTCCTTTGCCTTCTAGATAAAATCCAAAGGTAAGGGCTTATAATCTTACTTCGTTAATCTTATCTCTGGAATCAATATCCACCCACTTCATCCCAACTCTACCCCTCCAGAAACTACATTTGAGCTATATTAAACTAATGTATTTGTTTGAATGTATTGTGTTCGCTTTTGCCTCTGCACCTTTGCACATAGTAATTATTGCCTCTGCTTGGAATACTGTGCTCCCCCAATACCCACTCCCAACACAATCCAATATCTTACCCATTTTTTAGGTCTCTGTTTAATGCCATTTCCTTTAGGAAATCTTTGCTTACCATCCTCACACTCATTGTAATGAGATAGGGGTTCCTAGATGTGCACCGTAGCTCACACCTGTAATCCCAGAATTTTGGGAGGCTGAGGCGGGCAGATTGCTTGAATCTTGGAGTTTGAGACCAGCCTGGGCAACATGGAGAAACCCTGTCTCTACTAAAAATACAAAATTAGCTGGGCATGGTGGCGTATGCCTGTCATCCTAGCTACTTGAGGCTGAGGCAGGAGAATCGCTTGAGCCCATGAGGCAGAGGTTGCGGTGAGCCAAGGTCACGCCATTACACTCCAGCCTGGGCAACAAGAGTGAAACTTCATCTCAAAACAAAACAAAACAAAAAAAACCACACACACACACACAAAAAAAAATGAGTTAGGGGTCCCTTCTATGTTCCCCTCCATAATACTCGGTACTATTCCTCTTGTAAGTACTTGTTTATTATTTTTTTGTTAACAAATATTTATATCTCTGTCACTAGACCATAGGTATCCGCATTGAATTGCACCTAAGATACTTCATTGGGGCAAAGGAAGAAAACATTAGAATCTATTTATTTGTATATAACATATGAAATTGAGTGCCATTAATATTTGACATACTGAGATTGGCAACTTGTTCTCTGTGACAGCTGATTTCGTGTGAAGCGTGGTAAATGAGGTATTCTGAGGGAGTGCAAATTTCACAGCTTATAGGGGTTGACAGTGGCATCCTTTTTCTAATTTTTAGGCCGTTACAAACTATTATGATTTATCTGTGCCTGAGTAAATGGATTTATGGATTATATTTGGTGGTGTTAACAAAATTAACCTTCATGAAATGGAAAATTGGCTTTAAAAGTTCCTATGAAGATGACCAGGCTTGGTGGCTCATGCCTGTAATCCCAGCATTTTGGGAGGCTGAGGCGGGCAGATTGCTTGAATCTTGGAGTTTGAGACCAGCCTGGGCAACATGGCAAAACCCCATCTCTACAAAAAAATATAAAACTTAGCTGGGTATACAAGCACATGCCTGGAGTCTCAGCTACTCAGGAGGCTGATGGGAGGACTGCTTGAGCCCAGGAGGTTGAGGTTGCAGTGAACTGTGATCATGTCACTGCCCTCCAGCCTGAGTAACAGAAGGAGACCTTGTTTCTTTCTTACTCTTTATTTATTTTTTCACCTTTTATTATAGAAACTTTGTTTCAAAAAAAAAAATTCTGTGACAGAATCATGGGTTAAACATAATATTGATAGTGCAAGTGTAAGAAACAATAAAAGTTAAGAGCTTATAGTTCTCCCACCCTTAGTTACATTAGATTTTTTTTTTGTTGTTGTTGTTTTTGAGGCGGAGTCTTGCTCTGTCACCAGGCCGGAGTGCAGTGGCACAATCTTGGCTCAGTGCAACCTTCACCTCCTGGGTTCAAGTGATTATCCTGCCTCAGCCTCCGAAGCTGGGACTATAGATGCACACCACCATGCCCAGCTAATTATTGTATTTTTAGTAGAGGGATACATTCCCAGAATTCTCAGATTACTTCTGAAAAGAAATTAAAGGGAATAGGGTTTAGTTTAGGTAAAAAACCCATGTTTTACCATGTTGGCCAGGACGGTCTTGATTTCTTGACCTCATGATCCACCCGCCTCGGCCTCCCAACTGCTAGGATTACAGACGTGAGCCACCTCGCCTGACCCTTACATTAGATTTTTTAAAAGATGATGTAATCATATTTGATGAGAAATCAGCAAAAATGGAATTATCAAGTAGATTATGTTAAATGTGAGTAAGAAATAAATACAAGAATATTATTAGAATGGGATGTGTGTGTCTATATATTATATATAATAAGTCTACATACACTGGGGTTTATGAGGCTTATATTTTTTTTTTAAGAAAAGTCAGAAAAGTGCTTAAATTTTTTGACAGGGTGATGAACAAATGTTTGAAGGCAGTTTCATTACATTACTAGTGACTTGTTTGTCACTATGTTTCAAGTTCTACAATGCCAGACACATGTATAACATGCAGTAAATACTTGCTTATGCAGTGAATGAGCTAAGAGGTTTTAAATGAAGATAATTATTTTAACCTTTTAAGAAACGTAATTTTTTTTTTTTTTTTTTTTTTTTTTAGACGGAGTCTCACTCTGTCACCCAGGCTGGAATGCAGTGGCGGCATCTCAGCTCCCTCCGCCTCTTGGGTTCAAGCGGTTCTCATGCCTCAGCGTCCTGAGTACTGGGGATTACAGGCATGTACCGCCATGCTGGCTAATTTTTGTATTTTTATTAGAGATTGCATTTTGCCATATTGGCCAGGCTGGCATAAATTTTAATATTCTCATGTTACCAAACTTTTTATTGTAGAAAATTTAAAGTATATAAAAAATAGAATATGGTAGTCATCATCCAGCTCAGCAGCTATCAGTCTTAGTTCATCTATACCCTGTATATCTCACCTCACCTCCCATTACATTCTTTGCAATTTTTAAATAAGTGTTCAGTAATTTAATTATAATTCTACTGGACATTTTAAGTGTTACCAGTTTTTGGTTATTCTGAGAATATTGTGATCCTCTTTTGAATAAGTCTCTGATTTCCTTAGGATATATTTCTAGTGTTGGGATTACTATGTTAAAAAGTATTTAAAGGGTTTGATGCAGTGGGTCACATGCTTATAATCCCAGCACTTTTGGAGGCCAAGGTGGGAGGATCGCTTGAGCCCAGGAGTTTGAGGCTGCAGTAATAATCATGCTACTGCAGTTCAGCCTGGGTGACAGAGTGAGACCCCATTCTAAAAACAACAAAAGGTGTAAAACAAAAATATAAAAACAAAGGGCATTTAAGACTTTTGATGCATAGTTTAAAAATGTCCTCTTGCAAGGTTATACTAATTTACCCTCCAAGCAGGTTTTATGTAAGAAAAAGATTGGTTGTGTTATGAATAACTTAAACATTTTAAAACAGAATAATAAAACATCTACTTTCAACAGATTTTCATAATTATATTTTTTATAAGGAAATAAGATATTTCATATGAAATTAGAGACTTTGTTGTAAACCCTGTTCCCTTTAGTTTCTTCTCAGAGGTAATCTGAGAATTCTGGGAATGTATCCTTCTGGTCTGTTTTTATGCTTTTACTACATATGAATTTGTATAGTCAACATACATGTTTAAAAAGTTTGTTTTGGTAACTAGCTATTTTGAGGTTAAACTTTTTTAAAAAATTCATGTTGATACTTGTAGATCTAGTTCCTTCATTGTAGCTACTATTTATCATTATATAGTATGATTATACTATGATTTATCCAATCTTCTATTGATGGACATGTTGGTTGTTTCTAATTTTTCACATATATTAATACTGTTCTAATAGATACATACCATAATCTCAAAGGCTTAACATAATGTTAGTTTATTTCTTGCTCATATAGAGTTCTGTCTGTAGAGAAGGAGGAGCTGTGTTCTATGAAGTCATTAAGGAACCCAAGTTGATAGAGACTCTGTCATTTTTAACCTGTGGTTTCCAAGGTTGCTCTAGGCATCAACATCTATCCAGTAAACATAAGAAAGTGGAGAATGGTGTTTGGAGGTGTTTTTTTTTTGTTTTGTTTTGTTTTGTTTTTTTGAAAAAATAGAAAAAAAGCAAAAAGAATGAAAGAGAAAAAGAAAGAGAAAGAGAGAGAGAGAGAACAGTAGTCTTGCTTTATTGCCCAGGCTAGAATGCAGTCTAAAAACGGGTATTGAAAACCTCTTTTATGCCAATAATTGTGCTTAACAATGGAGACAGAAAGGAATAAGGGAGGAAAAAAACAAGCAGCCAACCAATATTTCATTTAAACCTGTGAAATGCTATGGAATTACTGAGGAGTGATTTACTTCCAATTATGTAATCACTTTTAGAGTAGGTGTGATGTGGTACTGATAAGAATGTATGTTTTATGTATTTGGGGTGGAGAGTTCTATAAATGTTTATTAAGTTTACTTGTTCCGGATCTGAGTTCAAGTCCTGGATATCCTTGTTAATTTTCTGTCTCTTTGATCTAATATTGACAATGTGATGTTAAATTCTCCCACTATTGTTGTGTGGGAGTCTAAGTCTCTTTATAAGTCATTAAGAACTTGCCTTATGTACCTGGGTGCTCCTGTATTGGGTGCGTATATATTTAGGATCGTTAGCTCTTCTTGTTGCATTGATCCTTTTACCATTATGTAATGTCCTTCTTTGCCTCTTTTGATCTTTGTTGCTTTAAAGTCTATTTTATCTGAGGCGAGAATTGCAACTCCTGCTTTTTATTTTATTTTATTTTTTTGCTCTCCATTTGGGTGGTAAATCTTCCTCCATCCCTTTCTTTTGAGTCTTTGTGTATCCTTGCATATGAGTTGGGTCTGGATGCAGCATACCAATGGGTTTTGGCTTTTTATCCAATTTGCCTGTGTCTTTTGATTGGGGCATTTAGTTGATTTAAATTTAGGATTAATAATAATATATGTGAGTTTAATACTGCCATTTGATGCTAGCTGTCTGTTTTGCCTATTAGTTGATGTAGATTCTTCATTATATTGATGCTCTTTACCTTTTGGTATATTTTTGGAATGGCTGATACTGGTTGTTCCTTTCTATGTGTAGTGCTTCTTTCAGAAGCTCTTGAAAGCAGGCCTGGTGGTGATGAAATCTCTGAGTACTTGCTTGTTCACAAAAGATTTTATTTTTCCTTCACTTATGAAGCTTAGTTTGGCTGGATAGGAGATTCTGGGTTGAAATTTCTTTTCTTTAAGGATGTTGATTATTGGCCCTCACTCTGTTCTGGCTTGTAGGGTTTCTGCTGAGAGATCTGCTGTGAGTCTGATAGGCTTCCCTTTGTGGGTAACCTGACCCTTCTCTCTGGCTGCCCTTAGCATTTTCTCCTTCATTTCAACCCTGGTGAATCTGACAATTATGCGCCTTGGGGTTCCTCTTCCTGAGGAATATCTTTGTGGTGTTCTCTGTATTACCTGGAGTTGAATATTGTCCTGCCTTGCTAGATTGGGAAAGTTTTCCTGAATAATATCCTGAAGAATATTTTCCAACTTGGATTCATTCTCTTCATCACATTCAGGTACACCTATCAAACATAAATTAGGTCTTTTCACATAGTCCCATATTTCTTGGAGACTTTGCTCATTCCTTTTTACCCTTTTTTCTCTAATCTTGTCTTCTAGTTTTATTTCATTTAGTTGGTCTTAGACCTCTGATATCCTTTCTTCTGCTTGATCAATTCGACTGTTAAAACTTGTGCATACTTCACGAAGTTCTCCTATTGTGCTTTTCAGCTCTATTAATTCACTTACATTCCTCTAAATTGTCTATTCTCATTAGCATTTCATCAAACCTTTTTTCAAGGTTCTTAGTTTCTTTGCATTGGGTTAGAATGTGTTCTTTTAGCTCACAGAAGTTTCTTATTATCCACCTTCTGAAACCTGATTCTGACAGTTCATCACACATTCTCCATCAGGCCTTGTTCCCTTGCTGATGATGAGTTGCAATCCCCTGAAGAAGGAGAGGCATTCTGGTTTCAGATGTTTTCAGCCTTTTTGCGCTGGTTTCTTCCCATCTTTGTGGGTTTATCCACCTGTCGTCTTTGTAATTGCTGACTTTCAGATTGGGTCACTGAGTGGATGTCCAGCTTGTTGGTGATGATGTTATTTCTGTTTCTTTGTTTTCCTTCGGCAGACGCCCCTCCCCACAGAGCTGGACCTTCCCGGGTTCAGCTGTGCTTGCTGTGAAACTCTCAACTGTCAGCGTTTCCAATTGCTGTTTTTCTGTGGGGGTGGGACCAGTCTAGCCCGATCACCTGGCTCCCCGACTCAGAGCCCCCTTTTTTTTCTTTTCCTAATTGAACGGTCAGTTCTCTCCCAGGTGCCCCAGTCACCTGCCGAAAAGGCGCTGGGATCTATGCAATTTCCCGTGCTATGGCCATGCTGGCTGAAACAGCCGCACTGAGATTCGTGGTGCTTCTCTGCCCGGGAATCTCCCTGTCTGGCTCCCAGCTTCAGTCCCCTTTGCAATCAGCTGAATGGGCAACTCTGCCTTCTCGGAGCGCCAAACGCCAACCAAAAGGGCACCCAGTCCCCTATACTCTGCACTGAGAACCACTGCGCCAGGATGCCGGCAAAACAGCCGCACCAGCCAAAAGAGTCACGCTGGAGACCCGTGGGGCTCCTCTGCTGGTCCGTAGGCAACAAAAATTCATCTGGAAGTCTGGCATCCACTCACTCCCTGCACCTTCACTGGGAGCTGCGATCCTGAGCTGCTGCTAGTCGGCCATCTTGGATCTCTCTGGAGGTTTTTAAGGGCCAGTCCTTAGAAGTGGCATATATCATTTCTGTTCATTTTCCATTGGCTAGAATTTAAGTCATATGACACCACCTGAGACCTACATTTCCTAAAAAAGGGGGCTAGAAAATGAATTGCTGGCTTGGCAGTTAATTCCAAGAAACATCTCTGCACTATGGAAAAAGGGTACAAAATCTTGATAGCTGGTGGCCTCTGCCCTACAGATAATGCTAGCTTGGACGTGTCTCTTTGCTCATATGTTCATAGGTTTCTCGGGTATGTTTCTAGAAGTTGAAATGTCATATTGATATTAAGTACATTTAAAATGTATTAGGTATTGCCAGATTGTTTTGTCCAGCAGTGCTGTATGAAAATTTTTGTTTCTCTACGTTCTTGCTAGTATTTGAACTGCCATACCATGAAGCTTCTATTTTAACACAGGTGTGTGCCATTATTGCTACTGAACTATGTAGGAAAGAATGCTTATAGCTGAATAGGATCTTGATTTAGAGCATTTTAGAAGAGGAGAAACTGCCTAAAAGTCTAAACCAGCTCTGTTCAATAGGAATGTAATATGAGCCACATATAGTTTAAAACTTTCTATTAACCACCTTTTTAAAATTAAAAAGAAACAGGTGAATTTAGTTTTAAAAACGCATTTTGCCGGGCGTGGTGGCTCACGCCTGTAATCCAAGCACTTTGGAGGCCAAGGCGGGCAGATCACCTGAGGTCAGGAGTTTAAGACCAGCCTGACCAACATGGTGAAACACCCTTTAAAAAAAAAAAAAATTTTAACTCAATATATCCAAATACTACTATTTCAACATGTAACCCATATTAAAATGTTATTAATGAAATATTTTATGTTTTTATACCAAGTTTTTTAAATCTTGTGTGTACTTTACACTTATAAGTACATCCTAATTTGGAGTATCACATTTCAAATACTTAATAATTATATGGGGCTAGTGGCTCCCATAATAAACAGCTTAGGTTTAGATTTGCTATTTTTCAAAAAAACAGCAATTATAACAACAAAAACTTTAATTCTGTAACACATATCTAACAATTTTAAATTCATGTTTAAAATAATTGAGGAAATATAACATTTCTTTTTTTTTTTTTT
>NW_016107436.1:665453-667155 GCF_001604975.1 Cebus imitator
GAGACGGGGTTTCACCATGTTGACCAGGATAGTCTCGATCTCTTGACCTCGTGATCCACCCGCCTCGGCCTCCCAAAGTGCTGGGATTACAGGCTTGAGCCACCGCGCCCGGCCAACATTTCATATTAAATTAGAGACTGGCATATCATATTGACATTAGTTCCACTCAGCTGGGCGCAGTGCCTCATACCTGTAGTCCCAGCACTTTGGGAGCCAGGCCGTTGCCCAGGCTGGAGTGCAGTGATGTGAACACAGCTCACTAGAGCCTCAACCTGTGTTCCTGCCTAAGCCTCTCAAGTAGCTGGCACTACAGGCATGTGCCGCCATGCCCAGCTGAATTCTTCTGTATTGATTTGGTTTTTTGTTTTTGAGACAGAGTCTTGCTCTGTCACCCGGGTTGGAGTGCATTGGTGCAATCATGGCTTATTGCATCCCTTACTTCCCAGGCTCCCAAGTAGCTGGGACCACAGGCACATGCCACTATGCTGGGCTAATTTTTGTATTTTTTTGTAGAGACGAGGTTTTGCCATGTTGGCCAGGCCGGTTTCAAACTCCTGGACTCAAGTGATTCATCTACCTCAGCCTCACAAAGCGTTGGAATTGTAGGAATAAGCCACCATGCCAAGCCTACTGGTTGTTTTCTTTCTAGGTTTTTATAGGCCTATTCTCATCATCTTTCTCTTTATTATTATTTTCCTTTTCTGCTCTCCAATGAAAGGTAGAGGATAAGGAAGAAAAAGAAGAAAGTATTCCATTCCCACATCCCTTTAGGTTGGCTTCTTATTTTATGTTTTTGTTGATGTGTTTGTTTTGTTTTGTTAACATTTTCAACTAGCTGTAGAAATGTTTGCAATTCTTATTACTGATTAGCATTCTAAAACTTTGTAATGAACATTTTTTCCTTTTTTGAGACCGAGTCTTGCTCTGTCATCAAGCTGGAGTAGAGTGACACGATCTTGGTTCATTGCAACCTCCAACTCTCTGATTCAAGCAATTCTTCTGCCTCAGCCTCCCAAGTAGCTGGGATTACAGGCATGCACCACCACACCCAGCTAATTTTTGTATTGTTAGTAGAGATGGGGTTTCACCATGTTGGCCAGGATGGTCTCGAACTCCTGACCTTGTGATCCTCCCACCTCGGCCCCCCAAAGTGCTGGGATTACAGGCATAAGCCACTGCACATGTCCATTTTTCATGGATTTAAAAGAATATTCTTATCTGATTTATATGAGAATATTGTGAACAATGACAAGTTTGAAGAATAGTACCATATGAAGAATTTAAAAGATTGAGAGTATCCTTAATTATTCATGTATATTTTCACTTAAGACTTTACTCTCTGGTGTGTAGCTCCGAGAAAGGCTGGTTTATTACTACCTATCCTAGTTAAAGAAAAAGAGCCAAAAGAATAATCTGCTGATTAGAAGTATCTGGCCAGGCTTGGTGGCTCACCCCTGTAATTCCAGCACTTTGAGAGGCTGAGGCGGGTGGATCATGAGGTCAGAATTTCAAGACCAGTCTGGCTAAGATGGTGAATCCTCTCTCTAGTAAAAATACAAAAATTAGTCTGGTGTGGTGGCGGGTGCCTGTAATCCCAGCTACTCGGGAGGCTGAGGCAGGAGAATCGCTTAAACCTGGGAGGTGGACGTTGCTGTGAGCCAAGATTGTGCCACTGCACTCCAGCCTAGGTGACAGAGCAAGA
>NW_016107436.1:668750-671668 GCF_001604975.1 Cebus imitator
TTTCACCATGTTGGTCAGGCTGGTCTTGAACTCCCGACCTCAGGTGATCTGCCCGCCTTGGCCTCCAAAGTGCTTGGATTACAGGTGTGAGCCACCGCGCCCGGCCAGGCACTGTTTTATATTTATTACCTCTTTTAATCATCATAAAAAGTATATGATAAAAGCTTTTATCATTAACCTGTTTTGCAGATGAAAAAGCTGAGACACGCAGAATTTAAAGAATGGGTTTTCACCATCAGCAGTGTCACCAGGACATTAACCTAGGCAGTAAGACTTGAGAGATTATAATTACGATGTTCATTTTATGATTCTTATGCTACATTATAAACATTTCCTATGGGGAAAAACTTCAATGCAAATGTAGAAATTGAATTTTGATTACCACCATTTGTTTAGTCTAGGCTTTTATCATTTCTTGCCTTGATTACTTTAGTAGCCTCCCAACAAATTTCCCTGCCATTGGTGTTCTTTCCTTTTAATTTAGCTTCGCTGGATTTTCCAGCATTATTGAACTCACTGTGGTAGTCTTTTTAAATTATTTATTTATTTATTTAGAGACAGAGTCTCTCTCTGTTACCCAGGCTGGAGTGCAGTGGTGTGGTTTTGGCTCACTGCAGCCTCTGCCTTACAGGTTGAAGAGATTCTCCTGCCTCAGCCTCCCAAATAGCTGGGGTTCCAGGCATCCGCCACCAAACCCAGCTAATTTTTTTGTATTTTTGTAGAGACGGGGTTTCACCATGTTGGCCAGGCTGGTCTTGAACTCCTAGCCTCAAGTGATTTGCCCACCTCAGCCTCCCAAAGTACTAGGATCACAGGCATGAGCCACTGTGCCCTGCTTTTTTTTAAAAATAGAGATGGGGGTCTCACCATGTTGCCCAGGCTGGTCTCAAACCCCTAGGCTCAAGCGATCTACCCACCTTGGCCAAGTGCTAGGACTATAGGTATGAGCTACCATGCCTGGCCCTCACCCTGATTCTCTAAAGATATTATGTTAACCACGTTTTCTTTATCCATTCACATATCGATGGACACACACACACACATACACACAAAGATATTATGTTATTTCCTGCTTTTCTGCCTTTATAGATGCTGATTCTTCTGCAAGGAGCATCCACTTCCCTAACTAGAATAAACCTTCCTTTGGAGGCGGATAGGGTGGTTGGATTTTTATTTTATCTTTCACCCAAAAAAGTATCTTACTCAGGGATTACCTAAAGATAAAGAGCTGTCTAAGTGTTTTCCACCAAATATTTCTCTAAGCTGTTGCCTCTAATGAAAGAAAAGAAAAAGTTAATAATTATTGCTGTTTATTAAAAACATAATTGAGAAATCCGAAATTATTCAAACATAGACTGAAATAATAGTTCACAAATTGGTGTATGGCTTATAACAATGGCAAAAAAATAAAAATACATTATTTTTCACTTACCAAGATGCCTGGAGATATTTTTTTTTTCATTTAATACTTGACTAATCTTGCAATCTGTTTAAATTTTTCAATTTCATTATTATTGAAATAGCTGAAGGTACCTATTTTCTATATAATTTTAATTCCTAATGCAGCAGTCATCTTACTCAAGAAATGTCTCCTTTGGAGAATGGGCACAGTGGCTCATGCCTGTAATCCAGCACTTTCGGAGGCTGAGGCAGGCAGATCATGAGGTCAGGAGATCAAGACTATCCTGGCCAACATGGTGAAATCCCATCTCTATAAAAAAAGGAAATATCTCCTTTGGAAAAAAATCCTGTTTGTGTTTTTGGTTTTTTTTTTTTTTTTTATTTTAAGTAAAAAGAGAAACTGGGCGCAGTGGCTCCCACCTGTAATCCCAGCACTTGAGAGGCCAAGGCTGGTGGATTGGTTGAGCTCCCAAGTTTGAGGCCAACCTAAGCAACATGACAAAACCCTGTCTCTACAAAAAAATACAGAAATTAGCTGGGCATGGTGGTGCATGCCTGTAGTCCCAGCTACTCAGGAGGCTGAGGTGGGAGGATAGTCTGAGCCCGGGAGACTGGCCTGAACCCAGGAGGCAGAGGTTACAGTGAATTAAGATCGCACCATTGCACTCCAGCCTGAGTGATACAGCCAGACCTTGTCTCAAAAAATGTATATCTAAACGAAAAGGGAAATGTTTAGTTTGCAATCTGTATTAATGCCATATATTCAGTATCTGATCTTTTAGAAGCCAATAAAACACATACTGGTGATAAATAGGCAGTGGATTGGCCAGGTGTGGTAGCTCACTCCTGTAATCCCAGCACTTTGGGAGGCTGAGGCAGATGGATCACTTGAGGTCAGGAGTTCCAGACCAGCCTGACCAACATGGGGAAACCCCATCTCTACTAAAACTACAAAAATTAGATGGGCATGTTGGCTCACAGTTGTAGTCCCAGCTATTCGGGAGGTTGAAGCAGGAGAATTGTTTGAACCCAGAAGGCGGAGGTTGTAGTGAGCTGAGACTCTGCCACTGTGCTCTGGCCTGGGTGATAGAGCAAAACTCTATCTAAAAAAAAAAAAAAATGGATTATAAATTGACATAAACCATTGATCGCTGGTATTCTGAAAGAGCCATGGATTATAACCCTCACCATGATATCCATATACTGTAACATAGTTTTGGAATCATCATTGTAAAATCTTTATTCCTTTGCATAATGCATTTAAAAATGTCTCAGAGGCTGGGCGCTGTGGCTCATGCCTGTAATCCCAGCACTTTGGGAGGCTGAGGTGGGCGGATCACCTGAGGTCGGGAGTTCGAGACCAGCCTGACTAACATGGTGAAACCCTGTCTCCACTAAATATACAAAATTAGCTGGGTGTGGTGGCACATGCCTGTAATCCCAGCTACTCGGGAGGCTGAGGCAGGAGAATTGCTTGAACCCGGGAGGCCGAGGTTTCAGTGAGCTGAGATCACACC
>NW_016107436.1:671909-672935 GCF_001604975.1 Cebus imitator
GCTCAGAACAGAGTAAAGCTTATCTTTTAGAAACAGAATTCCATTTTATATAATAAAATACCCAGTTTATGTCTAATATTAAAGTAAAACTATCCATGACTGCCAAAAAAAAGAGGAGGAAATAAAACAAATGATATTAGCTATAGTGCAGGTCTGTAAAAATGCATTGTAGATTAAAATACAGTTGAGGTGGGCATGCTGGCATACTCCTTTAGTCCCAGCTGCTTCAGAGGAGGTGCAAGAGGATTACTTGAACCCAGGAGATCAAGGCCGCAGTGTGCTATGATTGCATCTGTGAATAGCCACTGCACTCCAGCCTGGACAACATAGTGAGACCCCATTTTAAAATTAAATAAGTAAAATATATTGATTATCAAATATAAAAACATTCTCTCAGATTGAGACCTTACAAATGAATAGCAAAAATTAGTACCTTGGCCAGGTGCAGTGACTCACGCCTGTAATCCCAGCACTTTGGGAGGCCAAGGCAGGCAGATCACAAGGTCATGAGATCGAGACCATCCAGGCCATCATGGTGAAACCCTGTCTTTACTAACAATACAAAAATTAGGGCTGGTTGCGGTGGCTCACACCTATAATCCCAGCACTTTGGGAGACCAAGGAAGGCAAATCATGAGGTCAGAGTTCAAGACCAGCCTGGCCAACATGGTGAAGCCCCATCTCTACTAAAAATACAAAGAATTAGCTGGATGTGGTGGCACACGCCTGTAGTCCCAGCTACTTGGGAGACTGGGGCAGGAGAATCACTGGAACCTGGGAGGCGGAGGTTGCAGTGAGCTGAGACCTCGTCACTACACTCCAGCCTGGACAACACGGCGAGACTCTGTCTCAAAAAATAACATATAAATAAACAAATTAGCTGGGTGTGATAGTGTGTGCCTGTAATCCCTGCCACTCGGGAAGCTGAGCAGGACAATCACTTGAACCAGAGCGTCGGAGGCTGCAGTAAGCCGAGATCGAGCCCCTACACTTCAACCTGGTGACAGAGCAAGACTCTGAAGAAAA
>NW_016107436.1:674650-675841 GCF_001604975.1 Cebus imitator
TTATTTCTGTTTCTTTGTTTTCCTTCGGCAGACGCCCCTCCCCACAGAGCTGGACCTTCCCGGGTTCAGCTGTGCTTGCTGTGAAACTCTCAACTGTCAGCGTTTCCAATTGCTGTTTTTCTGTGGGGGTGGGACCAGTCTAGCCCGATCACCTGGCTCTCCCTCTCGGAGTCCCCTTTTTTTCTTTTCCTAATTGAATGGTTGATTCTCTCCCAGGTGCCCCAGTCACCCGCCGAAAAGGCACTGGGATCTATGCAATTTCCCATTCGGGACCCTGCTGGCTGAAACAGCAGCACTGAGATTCGTGGCCTTTTTCTTCCCGGGAATCTCCCTGTCTGGCTCCTGGCTTCAGTCCCCTTTTCAATCAGCTGAATGGGCGACTCTGCCTTCTCGGAGCTCCAAATGCCAACCAAAAGGGCACTCAATCCCACATACTCTGCACTGAGAACCGCCGAGCCGGGTCGCCAGTAAAACAGCCGCACCAGCCAAAAGAGTTGAGCTGGCAACCTGTGGGGCTCCTCCACTGGTAATCTCCTGGTCCGTGGGCAACAAAAATTCGTCTGGGAGCTGCAATCCTGAGCTGCTGCTAAACGGCCATGTTGGATCTCTCTCTACTGTAACTTTTCTAAGTAGTTGTTAAAGATAGTCTTATATGTGGTTTGGTAATTTTTGTGGTTAATACATACTGTGAAAAAATATAGGTATGCAGTACCATGGCGCATATCATCAGTCATGTCAAAGCAAGATATTGAGTCATTTGTTATTTCATGATATGTATAGTTAAAAGTAAATTATAAAAAAATATGATTAAGGTTGGGCGCTGTGGCTCACGCCTGTAATACCAGCACTTTGGGAGGCTGAGACAGGTAGATCATTAGGTCAAGAGATCGAGACCATCCTGGCCAACATGGTGAAACCCCGTCTTTACTAAAAATACAAAAGTTAGCTGGATGTGGTGGCATGTGACTGTAGTTCCAGCTACGCGGGAGGCTGAGGCAGGAGAATCGTTTGAACCTGGGAGGCGGTGGCTGCAGTGAGCCAAGATGGTGCCACTGCACTCCATCCTGGCAACAGAGCAAGAGTGAGTCTCAAATAAAAAAATGATTAAAGACAGTATTCTTTAAAAAACAAAACAGAACCAAAAAACCTGACATCAGTGAGTTTATTTTCTTTCTTTTTTTTTTTTTTTTT
>NW_016107436.1:677075-694441 GCF_001604975.1 Cebus imitator
GAGATGAGAAAGCACAGCACATTTGATACTTGGCTGGCCAACTGTTATTTCTCTTAATAAAGGAGGGTAAACCTGCAAGGAAAACCAGAGAATGACCTCAAAGTAATTCATTCATTCATTTATTCAGTTACTGTTGGGCACTGTAGACTATATTGCTATATTTCTGGACTGTATGCTATATTTCTAGACTGTATACTGTATTTCTAGGAAGATACTGGAATTTTTAAATTAAGTCACAGACATGTCACACATGTTAACATACCACATAATTAGGAAGCAGAAGAGCCTTAAAATCTTAATCTGCCCTCTAGTTTATTTTGCTGTTGAAACAGTGCCTTCTAAATTGTAAAATTTCTTTCTCCTTTTTTTCCCCCTGATCATTTCTCTCATCATGCTACCCAATGTCAAGCTGTGTGGAGATTTTAGAACTGAAGACTGCCTAAACTGTTCCCTTTTCAACTATGCTTAGATCCTATTTGCTTCCTTAAGATTTGTAAAAGGATAAGTATGTTTCTCTGTATCCCCTAAAAGACCTTATCTTTTAGAGGATAAATGTACCAAAAGTACTAAAACAGATCCTTTCAAGGATGTGTCTGGAGAGATAGAAGCATACCAAGCTGCTGTGTAGTGTACAGGACAACACAAGACTATGACCCATAAATCAACATATAAAACTTAGGAGGTAGAGAATAACTTTGTGACTTTGAAGGGGTGACATTCATAGATACATTTATCATTCAGTGAGATAAATTTTTATTTTTTTCAACCTTAGAATCTAAAGAGACAAGCTTCAACACTCATTTCAAATGCTTTATCTTACTAGAAGAATTTCCCTGAGGTCAGCTGGAAGTATCATTCCCTCCCATGAACTACCTCAGTATTGTATCTTTTTATCTTCTTAGAAGACATTTGGTAATTCCTTCCTTTTTATTATAAGCCATTTATATGCATGTCTTATCTCTTTTATTAAATTGCACCTTCTTTGAAACAGAATTCATGTTTGATCCACAGCACTAAGCCTTGTACATATGAAGCACTGGGTTAATATTTAATGAATTAAAGCATAGCGTATATATTATAAACTGAATTATTAGAGCAGTTTTTTTCAGACAGAATTTTGCTCTTTGGCTGGGCTCAATGGCTCATGCCTGTAATCCCAGCATTTTGGAAGGCCGAGGCAGATAGATAACAAGGTCAAGAGATAGAGACCATCCTGGTCAACATGGTAAAACCTCATCTCTGCTAAAATACAAAAATAGAGCAGTGTTTCTTTTATTTATTTATTTATTTTGGCTCCCCATTGGGGAACAGAACCCTGGTCTCCCTCGTGACAAGTGGGGATACTCACCACTATACAAACAAGGAGAGCAGTGTTTCTTAAGTGTTGAACATGAATTACCTACATCAGAATTACCTGGAGTGTTTTGTTATGCAAATTCAAATTCCTGTGCTTCTGCCCACACCTGCTAAACGAGAATTTCACTGGGTTCAGGGAATCTGTTTTGAATAAAAATTGTAGGTAATTGGCCCAGTGCAGTGGCTCACACCTGTAATCCCAGCACTTTGGGTGGCTGAGGTGGGCAGATCACCTGAGGTCAGGCATTTGAGACCAGCCTGGCCAACATGGTGAAACTCCATTTCTACTAAAAAATACAAAAGTTAACTGGGTGTGGTGGTGCATGTCTCTAATCCCAGCTACTCAGGAGGCTGAGGCAGGAGAATTGCTTGAACCTGGGAGGCGAAGGTTGCAGTGCACTGAGATCTCGCCATTGCACTGCAGCCTGGGTGACAAGAGCGAAACTCCGCCCCCCCGCCCCAACCAAAAAAAAATGTAGGTAATTATGGTGCACACTAAAGTTTGAGAACCACTGCACTGGGGACAATGTAAGAATCCAAATTTAAGTTACATTTACATGAAAGGACAGATGTATATCTTGATAAAAATTATAAACATTTAGTACATGGTAGAGTATAAAATATAAGAAAAAGTGGGCCGGGCGCGGTGGCTCACACCTATAATCCCTGCACTTTGGGAGGCCGAGGCGGGTGGATCATGAGGTCAAGAGATCTAGACCATCCTGGTCAACATGGTGAAACCCCGTCTCTACTAAAAATGCAAAAAATTAGCTGGGCATGGTGGCGCACGCCTGTAGTCCCAGCTACTTGGGAGGCTGAGGCTGGAGAATTGCTTGAACCCAGGAGGCGGAGGTTGCAGTGAGTGGAGATCACGCCATTGCACTCCAGCCTGGGTAACAAGAGTGAAGCTCTGTCTCAAAAAATAAATAAATAAGAAAAACTGAATATATATGTTCAATGCAAATTTTTCTATATCACAGTAAGGACCAATCAACATTTTGGAAAGTTCAATCTAAAAAAGCATATTTAGATGTAAATAATTTTAAATATTCACCATTTTCTGTGAATGCATTTGAAGTAAAGCACCATGATTTTATAATTAAAGACTAAGAAAAGACATATTGGACATCTTATCTGCACATTCTTATATTGCTATATGCAAAGATTGCCTTTTATGGCGTGCTTCTTTATAAAATAGTTTGTAACTAATAGTACTGTCAGAAATATCGTGGTTTAGATAATGTTTAATGTATTTTGCTCCTTGTTTTTCTGTAACAACACATTATATTGTTAGATTTACTTGTAGATTTTCTTATTTGTGAATGTTTTATTTGTAATTTTTTTAAAATGTGAAATTGTTAGGACGCCAGTTATCTTGGCATATGCATTCCTGAATTGATAAGGACTAAGACAAGCTATGGCAAGCAAGTAATATAAATCTTCATCTAGGTAGTTCTTTGTTTTGTTTTGTTTTTGAGACGGAGTCTTGCTCTGTCACCAGCCTGGAGTGTAGTGATGCAATCTCGGCTCACTGCAATCTCTGCCCCCCGGGTTCAAGTGATTCTCCTGCCTCATCCCCCCGAGTACCTGGGACTACAGGTGCATGTCACCACGCCTAGCTAATCCTTTTTTTTTTTTTTTTTTTTTTTTTTTTTTAATTTTTTTTTTTTTTTTTTTTTTTTTTTTTTTTTTTTTTTTTTTACTTTTTAAATTATTTAATTATTTATTTATTTTTAATCTTTGTTTTTTTAGTAGAGACGGGGTTTCACCATGTTGGCCAGGATGGTCTGGATCTCTTGCCCTTGTGATCCGCCTGCCTCAGCCTCCCAAAGTGCTGAGATTACAGGCGTGAGCCACCGCACCAGGTAGTTCTTTAACTGTAATGTGATAAAATAATTTTGTAAGCCTAAACTGTCTTTATAATGGTAATACAAATGAGAAATGTTTAAATAATGCTTGTAATGTAGAGCACTGGTCCAACTATTTTACATACATTAACTCATTTAATCTTCATGAGAACTAAATAAGATAGGCACTGTTATTACCCTTATATTTCAAGTAAGGAAATTGAGGTGCAGATTAAGCTATCTAAGTTTACATAGCTGATAAGTAGCTAGGACAATCTGGCTTTAGAGTCAGCATTCTGAACCACTCTATAATAATGTTATTGTTGTATTTTTAATTAGCAATTTGTTTGACTTTGTCATAATCATTTTCAGATCTTCCAGCAGTTACATGGCAGATATTTTCAAGTAAGTATTTTTTAAAAATTCAGCCTATATCTAAACAATATCTTTTAAAAATTGTTTTTAATGCTATTCTTTTATTGATTATATCTAGTAACATTGAGATTTCTTAAAAATAGTTGGATTTCAGAGGATCGTTTTAGCATGCCATTTTTTGGTGTTTGTGATGGTAGTAGATGGTTATTTAACTTAGAAAAAGAAAAAAAAAAGGCGAGACATATGGTGACTCACACACTTTGGGAGGCTGAGGCTGTGAGGATCGCTTGAGCCCAGGAGTTGAGACCAGACTGGGCAGCATAGTGAAACCCTGCCTTTACAAAAATGTTTTAAAAATTAGCCAGACATGGTGCTGCACCCTTGTAGTCCCAGCTACTTAGGAGGCTGACATAGAAGGATCTCTTGAGCCCAGCAGTTTGAAGTTGCAGTGAGCCACTGCACTCCAGCCTGGATGACAGGGACACCCTGTCTCCAAAAAAAAGGAGGGGAGAGGGATATTTATATCTTTAGCATTGATCGACTCAAATGAAAGTCTAGTAATTTTGATTTTCAAAAGCTATTAGGACACATAACGAATTCTTATGACAAAACCTAGATAAATTTGCATACCAATTTTGAAAAATTATATATAAAAGATGTTTAGTAATGTATATTTCTTTCTGATGAAAGGTACTAGTTTTTCTCTACAAAAATGCATTTTTAACGTCTCTGTGGTACACAAGAATAAAATATTAGTCCTTGATCTGTGTCATCTTAAATTCACCAAATAGGTCATTTTAGGTGTCATTTGTTGCTTTATTTTAATAAATACTGAAAAAGAAGGGCCACTATGTAGAAATACCTAACCTATGAACTAATGAATATTGGACTATGTTTTAATATATAAATTACATTTAAAAATTAATCTGTTTCTTCAAAACATGAACTTGTCAAAGTGGTTTAATTGAATTCTATCAGTCTGTTATATATAATCAGGACAGCTCAGAAGAAAAGAACTAAATTAGAAACCTAGAATGGAAAACAAGGGAGAGTTTAACCCTTAGAATAAAGGGTTACTGGTCAGGCGTGGTGGCTCACGCCTGTAATCCCAGTACTTTGGGAGGCCAAGGTGGGCAGATCACGAGGTCAGGAGATGGAGACCATCCTGGCCTATATGGTGAAACCCCGTCTCTACTAAAAATACAAAAAAATTAGCTGAGCGTGGTGGCGTGCACCTATAGTCACAGCTAGTCAGGAGGCTGAGGCAGGAGAATTGCTTGAACCTGGGAGGTGGAGTTTGCAGTGAGCCAAGATCATGCCACTGCACTACAGCCTGGTGACAGACTGAGACTCCATCTGAAGTAAATTAAGAATAAAGGGTTAGAAAAAGAGGAGGTGGGCTATAGGAATTTTTTTTTCTTTTTTTAACCAGTTGTTAAATGATCCTTTATTGAAATATTTTCCTTTGTGCCTCTTAACTAGCTGGGCATTGAACAGCACCACTGTTGATGTCATCTATGATGTCATGAGGGTGATGGCTGTTAACATTACAGCTCACAGACTGGGCAGTCCCCAGGATCTCTTTAATGGTTCCAGAGAGTTCTCTGGCTAAAGATCAGTGAGCAATCTCATCGAAAGTGGTATTCCCACTGTGTTTAATGTTTTTCTGTTTCTTTCTATCTTTGGTGGTTCCTTGAGGGCTTTGATAATCAGGGCAGAGGCAGAAGGCACCACCTCAATCTGGGCCTGTCTGTTCTGAATGGTAAGTTTCACTGTAATCCTCAGGCCCTTCCAGTCACCCATTGCCTTGGCAATGTCATCACCAACCTTTTTTGGAGACAGACCCCTGATCTTGGGGACCAGCGCAGAAGTGGCAACGACTCCCCCCACCGCCCGCCGTGCACCTCAGGTATATGACTTTGATCTCGTTGGGGTCGAACTTCGGCGGCATGGCGGAGGCAGCTGGTGTCAGATGAACCTGGATTTGGGACGATCAAAGAAAGTTGCACCTTGGCCTCCTCCAAGCCGAAAGCCAAAAGCAGGAATCTTTAATAAGAAGATTATAGGGCTGGTACAGTGGTTTATGCCTGTAATCCCAACACCTTGTAGGTTGAAGCAGTAAGATTGCTTGATCCCTGGAGCTTGAGACCAGCCTGGGCAACATAGCAAGACCCTGGCTTTACAAAAAAAAAATTAGCCGGGCTTATTAGTACCTGCCTGTAGTCCTAGCTGTTTGGCAGGCTGAGGCAGGAGGATCCCTTAAGCTCAGAACTTGGAGGCTGCAGTGAACAACGATTACACCATTGAACCTCAGCTTGGGTGACAGAGTGATACCCTGTCCCCCACCTCAAAAAAATCATAGGTATGCCCAAACATGTTGCTCTTAATAGCATAATTAAACCAGGCGTGGTGGCTCTCGCCTATAATCCCAGCACTTTGGGAGGCCAAGGAGGGTAGATCACAAGGTCAGAAGTTTGAGACCAGCCTGGCCAATATGGGGAAACCCTGTCACTACTAAAAATACAAAAATTAGCCAGGCGCGGTGGCAGGTACCTGTAATCCCAGCTACATGGGATGTTGAGGCAGGAGAATCACTTGAACCCAGGAGGCAGAGAGGTTGCAGAGAGCTGAGATCGAACCACTGCACTCTAGCCTGGTGACAGAGTGAGACTTCGTCTCAAAAAAAAAAAAAAAAAAAGCGAAATTAAGATATTTTTATCTTCCAATGCAAATTCGTAATCTAGTAAATTGAAAAGCAGTATGAACATTGAATTATCTGTGGAACTCAAAGGAAAAGGATCACTGTAATTTTATATTTTACATGAGAAAAGATTTCTTGAATTTTTTTGCTTTGATCTATGTTTTGTCATTTCATCGAGAGTAGAAAAAAAATGAATCACTTTTTATAAACAATATTTTTCTTTTCTAAACTTGACACCAGTATGAAACTTACCCAAGTTGTTTAAATTTATTTGTTTTTTGAGATGGAGTCACCCAGCTCTGTCACCCAGGCTGGAATGCAGTGACATGTTCTCGGCTCATTGCCGAGAGGTTCCTAGGTTCAAGTGATTCTCCTGCCTCAGCCTCCCGTGTAGCTCGGACTACAGGTGCATTCCACTATGCCCAGCTAATTTTTTTGTATTTTTTAGTAGAGATGGGGTTTCACCGTGTTAGCCAGGATGATCTCGATCTTCTGACCTCGTGATCCACCAGTCTCAGCCTCCCAAAGTGCTGAGATTACAGTCATGAGCCACCACACCCTGCCAGTGTTTAGGTATTAAAAATATAAATTGAAGATTTGATTTTTTTTCTTATTTTTTTTTAAGGGAGGGGGTCGTTGCTTTTAGGGAAGTTACGCTTATTTTTTTTTTTTTTTTATTTTTTTTTTTTTTTTTTTTTTTTGTAGAGATGGGGTTTCACCATGTTGCCCAAGCTGATCTCAAACTTCTGGGCTCAAGCAATCTGCCTGCCTGAGCTTCCTAGAGCTGAAATTACAGCTCTGACTCTCAGGCTGAGATTACAGGCCTGAGCCACAGCGCCTGGCCATAATTTATGTTTTAAATAGCATTTTGTTCTGATTAGATAGAAGCCACATGCTCATTATAAGAGTTTTTGAAACTATGGGGAAAAAGAAGAAAAATTACTTGTATTTTGCCACTACAAATAGCCATCATTTAGGAATAGTTTTCTCTATTTCTTTTTCTATGCAAATATAACTAAATTGAAATGATACATATATGTACATATAGTATTATGCCCTGCTTTTTTCCTTTAACACTTTAAAATAAGCACTTTTGTAAATCATTAGCCGTTTCTTGAAAACATAATGTTGAAATGTTGTTAGTGTGATTTTGCTCAAAATTCACAGTAGGAGGTATATTTTATTTTATGATTAAGGCCACACATGCGTATTTAATTGTATAAAAACATAAATTGTAAAACAGTATTAAGGGTAATGCATTTTGATTTTTTTTTTGAGTCAAAGTTTCGCTCTCGTTGCCCAAGCTGGAGTGCGATGGCCAGTCTCAGCTCGCTGCAACCTCTGCCTCCTGGGTTCAAGTGATTCTCCTGCCTCAGCCTCCTGAGTAGCTGGGATTGTAGACATGCGCCACCATGCCTGGTTAATTTTTTTGTATTTTTAGTAGATATGGGGTTTCACCATGTTTGCCAGGCTGGTCTCGAACTCCTGACCTCAGGTGATCCACCCACCTCAGCTTCCCAAAGTGCTGGGATTATAGGCGTGAACCACCATGCCCATCCTGCATTCTGATATTATATGTTGTATTTTATTTTTAAAAATACGCTTGTTGCATCCCTTTGAATTGATTTTGCATTTCACTAATGGGTTGCAAGTTGGAAAAATGTCTCCTGTATGAATATTCTATAATCCAATTATGACCCTTTTATTGGTCAAATTTGGTTCAGAATTTTGCCAGTAGATTAATTTAAAAGTGTTTGTGAGTGTATTTACCAAAGTAATTAACGCTGGCTGTAATAAATTATTGCCAAAGTGTTAAAACATAAGTCTTCCGGCCAGGTGCGGTGGCTCACGCCTGTAATCCCAGCACTTTGGGAGGCTGAGGCGGGCCGATCACAAGGTCAAGAGTCGAGACCCTCTTGGCCAACATGGTGAAACCCCGTCTCTACTAAAAAAATACAAAAATTAGGAGCCGGGCGCGGTGGCTCAAGCCTGTAATCCCAGCACTTTGGGAGGCCGAGGCGGGCCGATCACAAAGTCAAGAGTCGAGACCATCCTGGTCAACATGGTGAAACCCCGTCTCTACTAAAAATAGAAAAAATTAGCTGGGCATGGTGGCATGTACCTGTAATCCCAGCTACTCAGGAGGCTGAGGCAGGAGAATTGCCTGAACCCAGGAGGCGGAGGTTGCGGTGAGCCGAGATCGCGCCATTGCACTCCAGCCTGGGTAACAAGAGCAAAACTCCGTCTCAAAAAAAAAAAAATACAAAAATTAGCAGGGCGTGGTGGTGCGTGCCTGTAGTCCCAGCTACTCAGGAGGCTGAGGCAGGAGAATTGCCTGAACCCAGGAGGCGGAGGTTGCGGTGAGCCGAGATCGCGCCATTGCACTCCAGCCTGGGTAACAAGAGCAAAACTCCGTCTCAAAAAAAAAAAAATACAAAAATTAGCAGGGCGTGGTGGTGCGTGCCTGTAGTCCCAGCTACTCAGGAGGCTGAGACAGAGGAATTGCTTGAACCTGGGAGACGGAGGTTGCAGTTAGCCGAGACTGCGCCACTGCACTCCAGTCTAGCGACAGAGCGAGACTCTGTCTAAAAAAACAAAAACAAAAACCGTAAGTCTTCCTTATCAGTTTGTTGTATACTTTTTACAGATTTTTGTATGTGTTCATTTACTCTCTCTGTCAATATCTATTTTTACATACTTTTTTCCCTTTGAGGCAGAAGAATTGCTTTACTACACCTTTAAGTTTTTTTAAAGTGTATCATGACTATCTTTTCACATCAGCATATAAAGATTTACCCTGTTCTTTTGTCTGCTGCATAGTACTCCATTACAGGTGGATCATAATTTAACTTTTTCATTATTAATGAAGATTGTGTTGCTTCCAATTTTTTGTATTACAAAGAATGCTGCAGTGGCCATTCATATACATAGATCTTTGTGCATACCTGCATATATTTTTGTAGAATAAAGTTTCCTGGAATTGAGGCTGTTGAAATATAGGGTATACACGCTTAAAATTGTTTTTTTTTAAATTCTTCAGCTTATCCTTTACTACATTTATATCAGTCAACTCCAACTCCAATAGTATATATAAGAAAGAGGCTGGATGCCATGGCTCACACCTGTAATCCCAGCACTTTGGCAGGTAGATTGCTTGAGCCCAGGAATTAGAGACGAGCCTGTACAACATGGTGAAACCCTGTTTCCACGAAAATTAGCCAGGCATGGTGGCACACAGCTATGGTCCTAACTACTCAGGAGGCTGAGTTGGGAGGATCACCTGAGCCGGGGTGGTCAAGCAGTAGATATTTTCAATTTTAATTTTTGCCAATCTGATGAGTGAAAAAAATGCATTTGATTTGAATGAATTGGTTTGGCATCTTTTCATATGCTTATTGGTGTTTTATAGTTCTGTGAATTGCTTGTTTATATCTTTTATGAACTTTTGAATTTTTATTATTGATTTATAGGAAATCTTTAGTATTATGGATATTAGCCACTTGAGTATTATGTGTTACAAATGGCTTCTCATAGTCTATGAAATGTCTTAAAACTACAAGAGAATCTTTTTCTATATAGAAATTAAAATTTTTGTACTTGGTCACATTGATTAATTTTTTTCTTTATGGCTTCTGGGATTTGTATAATGTTTAAAGGATCTAACTGACCTTGTCCACCTATTGTCTTCTATGTTCCTCTAGATATTTATAGCTTTTTATGTTTATTGGGAATTTTTATATTGGATACCACCACATATAAATAGTTCTTTTTTTTAAAATTTTTTTATTGTTATTATTTTTAAGACGAGGTTTCACCTTGTTGGTCAGGCTAGTCTTGAACTCCCAACCTCAGGTGATCCACCTGCCTTGGCCTCCAAAGTGCTTGGATTACAGGTGTGAGCCACCACACCTGACCCATATAAATAGTTCAAATTGATATATCTAATTATTACTTCTGATAAGTAACTAATTCTTTTAATTAGGAAGATTGGCAAGTTTGTGAAAGGAATTCTAATTTTGTCAAAATGCTTAAATTAAAAGCTGGGAATCTATAATGGTAAATATAGTTGGCTAAGGCATGAATATAAGATTTATAAATGGTTGGTATAATGGTAGATCTTTTTTGGATAGGAAAATGCTTAAACAAAAATGCAGATTTCTTTTTTTTTTTTTTTTTGAAACAGAGTCTTACTCTGTCACCCAGACTGGAAGGCAGTGTTGTGATCTCAGCTCACTGCAACCTCCACCTCCTCGGTTCAAGAGATTCTCCTGCCTCAGCCTTCCAAGTAGTTGGGGATTATAGGCGTCTGCCACCATACCAGGTGAATTTTTGCATTTTTAGTAGAGATGGGATTTCGCCATGTTGGCCAGGCTGGTCTCAAACTCCTGACCTCAGATGATCCACCTGCGTTGGCATCTCAAAGTGCTGGCCTCCCAAAGTGTTGGGCCACCTCACCTGGCTCAAAAGTGCACGTTTCTAAGCAATCTCTAGGGCCAACCAAATTCATTTGAAATTAACTTTGGATGTTTCACAAATTCTTGCCTTGGTGACATTTTCTGTGTTAGAATGTAAGGGAAGAAATATATTTATATAAGAAATCTGGAGGGATATACACCAAATTATTAACAGTGATTTTCTTGGGGCCTGGCATGGCTGACACCTGTAATATCAGCACTTTGGGAGGTTTAGGCGGGTGGTACACCTGCTATCAGGAGTTTGAGACCAGCCTGGCCAACTTAGTGAAACCCTGTCTCTACTAAAAATACAAAAATTAGCCGGATGTGGTGGCGTGCACCTGAATCCCAGGTACTCAGGAGTCTGAGGCAGGAGAATCACTTGAACCTGGGAGGTGGAGGTTGCAGTGAGCTGAGATCACACCTCTACACTCCATCCTGGGCAACAGACCAAGACTGTCTCAAACGAAACCAAACAAAAGAAAACAAAACAAAACTAGTTTTAAAAAACACAGTGATTTTCTTGGGATGGTAAGATTTCAGATTTTTTTTTTTTTTAAATTTAAGACAGAGTTTCACTCTTGTTGCCCAGGCTGAAGTGCAGTGGTGTGATCTAGGCTCACTGCAACCTCCATCTCCCAGGTTCAAGTGATTCTCCTGCCTCAGCCTCCCAAGTAGTTGGGATTACAGGTGCATACCACTACGCCTGGCTAATTTTGTATTTTTGCTAGAGGTCTTGAACTCCCGACCTCAGGTGATCCGTCTGCTCAGCCTCCCAAAGTGCTGGGATTACAGGTGTGGGCCAGTGCAACCTGGCAGATTTCAGATTTTTTTTTAAAACCTTTTTACTTATTTTTTAAGTTTTTTTTTTAATCTTTTTTTCCTTTTTTCTCTCTTTTTTCTAAGTTTTTTTTTTTCCAACAAAAAAATGTTATTTGTTTAGTAAATATAGGACAGATAAAGGATTAAATGAAGAATAGTGCTGCTCTGGATCTATTTATAGCCAATGAGGAAGAATTGGTGGGTAGGAACAATAGAAACCTCTGGAGACAAAGTGACCATTTTATAAAAGTTTGTGATAGCTAGGATGAGAATTCTAGAAGTAGCAACATACATATATTGTCTAGATGGTAGGAAGAAGGCTTTAAAAAATTGAACAAAAAATAAGTAGTCATGACCTCATGAGCTAAGACTGGGAAAGTTGGGAAACGTTAAAACATAATTGTATAATTACACAGTTATAAATTATAGCAATGAGTTTTTTAAAAAAGGCAAACGTTACATGCAGAACAGGCCAGGAGTTACAAAAAGAAAAAACAAAGAAAAGGCAAATGCAACTAAAGCTGCTGTGACTCCAGTTGCAATAGTGTTAACTCAGGTGTTTTTTTTTTTTTTTTTTTTTTGGAGATGGAGTCTCTGTGTCACCCAAGCTGGAGGGCAGTGGCGCGATCTTGGCTCACTGCAACCTCTGCCTCCTGGGTTCAAGTGATTCTCCTGCCTTAGCCTCCCGGGATTACAAGCATGAGCCACTGCAGCTGGGTGGGCTTAACTCAGGTTTTATGAAGGATATATATAAAAGATGAATATAGAAAAGTGACAATCATATAAGTGTGCCAGAAAAGTTAAAATTCAGAATTAACAGATGTGCAGAGTATATTAAAGATAATTTTAAGTATTTTACAATTCAGAAACTGGAATAAGGAAAATATATGCCTGTTTAATATTAACAGCTCCTATTTTGTTTCCACATTTTCCATCAAGGAGAATAATCTTTATTCTGTAAGAACAACAAATCAGTCAGTAAAGTAGAATTAAAGTCCAATATTCTTTAATTGAAATTAAGAAAGCATCTTAACTACTCAATATGATTTTGTTTCCTAACCTGAATTAATTATATATCTGAGATTGCTATGAACTTGTAGGTAAGAAAGTTGAATTTTGAGGAATTGTTGAGAATAGAAAAATGCCAGAGGATTGGAGGTAAGCAATGAGTAAGGACTTTCACAGCATGTTGATTACATTCAGAAATGACAAAGCTTGATGGACCTTTATGCAAACAGTAAAAATAATTTGAAAGTCTTGTAGCAAGAAGGACTTAACAGATTGGTTTAAATAAGTATAACTAAATATATAATCCTGCATTTGGATTGGGAAAAAAAAACAGTCGAAGAATTGATGAAGGATAAATAGCCTAATAAAAGCATTTATGACAAAGGGAATTTTATTGTTGATAAACTTAATTACGAACCAGCCACATGATTTGCCTGCCAAAATTCAATTATTGTAGTTTTCTGAACAAGGGAGATTGGTTAGGCTTGGACCTGGCATGTATCCAGATTTAGGTGTACTGCGTTTGAGAAAAATTGGCATATGTTCAAATGGTATCAGCTCTTTCTCATGTGGCAAAAGAATTAGATTTAATCTAGCCATAAAGCAGTTCTGGGACCAATGATTACAGGAAGACTTAAGCCCAATAGAAGGAAGAATTTTCTAGTGATTAGAGCTGTCTAGACAATAACAGGATACTTTGCGAGGCAGTAGTATATTTGTATAGCGGTTTTCTTTTTTTTGTTTGTTTTTTGAGACAGAGTCCCGCTGTCGCCCAGGCTGGAGTACAGTGGTGCGATCTTGGCTCAGTGCCACCACCGACTCCCAGGTTCAAGCAGTTCCCTTGTCTCAGCCTCCCTTGTAGCTGATATTACAGGCAACCACCACCATGCCCAGTTAGTTTTTTTTGTATTGTTAGTAGAGACAGGGTTTCGCTGTGTTGGCCAGGCTGGTCTCAAACTCCACCACACCTGGCCTCAGGTGATCCACTCGCCTCAGCCTCCCAAAGTGTTGGGATTACAGGCGTGAGCCACCGCACCTGGCCTGTTTTTTGTTTTGTTTTTTTAAAGAGATAGGATCTCACTGTTACCCAGGTTGGAGTACAGTGGTGTGATCTCAGCTCACTGCAACCTCTGCCTCCCAGGTTGAAGCAATTCTCCTACCTTAGCCTCCCAAGTAGCTGGGATTACAGGCCAGTACCACCACAGCCAGCTAATTTTTTGTATTTTTAGTAGAGATGGGGTTTCACAATGTTGGCCGTCTCGAACTCCTGACCTCAAGTGATCTGCCTGCCGAGGCCTCCCAAAGTGCTGGGATTAAAGGCATGAGCCACCGCTTCCAGTCCTTGTATACTGTTGGAAGGAGGCTAGTTTAATTCTTTGGTAAGGATGTTATAGAGGGAATTAAAGTTCAAATGTCTTGAATATATACATTGGTTTGGCTTTACATTTTTTCATATGGTTACTGGCCATTTTTATATCTTCTTTGGAGAAATATTTATTCAAATCCTTCCTCCCCCCCTTTTTTTTTGAGATGGAGTCTTGCTCTGTTGCCAGGCTAGAGTGCAGTGGCACGATCTTGGCTCACTGCAATCTTTGCCTCCCAAATTCAAGCGATTCCCCTGCCTCAGCCTCCCGAGTAGCTGGGACTATAGGCAAACTCCACCATGCACAGTTAACTTTTGTATTTTTAGTAGAGACGGGGTTTCACCATGTTGGCCAGGATGGTCTTAATCCCCTGACCTCGTGATCTGCCTGCTTCAGCCTCCCAAGGTGCTGGGGTTATAGGTGTGAGCCACAGCGCCCAGCCATACCCATTTTTTTTTTTTTTTTGAGACGGAGTTTCGCTCTTGTTACCCAGGCTGGAGTGCAATGGCGCGATCTCGGCTCACCGCAACCTCCGCCTCCTGGGTTCAGGCAATTCTCCTGCCTCAGCCTCCTGAGTAGCTGGGATTACAGGTACATGCCACCATGCCCAGCTAATTTTTTGTAGTTTTAGTAGAGGCGGGGTTTCACCATGTTGACCAGGATGGTCTCGGTCTCTTGACCTCGTGATCCACCCGCCTCGGCCTCCCAAAGTGCTGGGATTACAGGCTTGAGCCACCGCGCCCGGCCCTGCCATGCCCATTTTTTAATTGGGTTATTTATCTTTTATTATTTGAGTTGTAAGAGTTCTCTATATATTCTAGACAGAAGTCCTTTATCATATGTGCTTAGCAAATATTTTCTCCCATTCTGTGAGTTTGTCACTTTCTTGATGGTAACATTTGCAACACAGAGATTTTTAATTTTGGTGTAGTCCAATTTATATATTTTTTCTTTTGTACTTGTACTTTGGTGTTGCTTAATCCAAGGTCATGAAAATTTACTATGTTTTCTCCTAAAAGTTTTATAGTTTTAGCTTTTCATTTAGGTATAAGATGTATTTTGAGATAATTTGTTTATATGGAGGAGCTGGGGTCCAACTTTATTCCTTTGTGAGTGAACATCTAGTTACCCTAGCATCATATGTTGGAAAAACTGTTCTTTCTCCTATCGAATTGTTCTGGCAATGTTTTTTTTAAGACGGAGTTTCTCCATGTTGGTCAGGCTGGTCTTGAACTCCCCACCTCAGATGATCCACCCACCTCGACCTCACAACGTGCTGGGATTACAGGCATGAGCCACCACCCCTGACCCTTTTTTTTTCTTTTTTTTTTTTGTTTTGTTCTGGCAATTTTTAAAAGGATAGTGTGACTTAAGGCCAGGCTTGTTGGCTTATGCCTGTAATCCCAGCACTTTGGGAGGCTGAGGCGGGTGGATCACAATGTCAAGAGATCGAGACCATCCTGGCTATCACGATGAAACACCGTCTCTACTAAAAGTACAAAAAATTAGCTGGGTGTAGTGGCACGTGCCTGTAGTGCCAGCTACTCTGGAGGCTGGGGCAGGAGAATCGCTTGAACCCAGGAGGCGGAGTTTGCAGTGAGTTGACATCATGCCACTGCACTCTAGCCTGGGCAACAGAGCAAGAGTCCGTCTCAAAAAAAAAAATAGTATAACATTTATTTATTTACTTACTTACTTACAGTGTCTTCCTCTGTTGCCCAGGCTAGAGTGCAATGGTATAATCATAGCACTGCAATCTCCAACTCCCAGGTTCGATCCTCCTGACTCAGCCTTCTAGAGTAGTTAGATGTGCCACACCTGGATAATTTAAAAAATTATGTTGCCCATGCTGGTCTTGAACTCCTGGTCTGTAGTTATTTTCCTGCCTCAGCCTCCCAAAGTGCTGGTATTACAGGTGTGAGGCACCTTGCCCAGCCATAACTTTTATTTTTTATAAAAATACAATAAAAACTATGGAAGATGGGAGAGAAAGTACAGTACCCTCCCATCTTAGGGGGATGTGTTCTAAGAATCCCGGTGGATGTCTGAACTGTAGATGATACCAGACCCAGTTGCTGATTGCATCGATTAAAACACGTTTTAGCTCATGTCTTCCACTCAAATTTATACCGCCTTTTCCATCTTATCTAAGTACTTATCATGTACTGTGGCTATAACTTTTGCAGTTTGAGGTGTGACAGCAAAACTAACACAAATCTTTTTTACTTTCAATTTCACGGTCAGGGCGAGGATCCATTCTTTCCATAGATCTCAGCAACCTCAGCATATTATTTTTTTCTTTCCTGAAATCAAGAACTTTCACCTTTTCACTTTAAAGGAAGTACTTTATGGCTTCTCTTTAGCATATTCAAATTGCCAGCATCACTACTTTTGCAATTTGCAGCCATTATTAAGTAAAATAAGAGCTCTTTGAACACAGACACTGTTGTAATGCTATCTAACAGTTGATCCGATAGCCAGCTTGCCTGCTAAATTACTAACAAAGCTGGTAGCATGCACAGCATAGATACACTGGACAAAGGGATGATTCATGTCCCAGGCAGGACAGAGTGGGATGATGCAAGATTTCATTGTGCTACTCAGAATGGTGTGCAATGTGAAACTTATGAATCGTTTATTTCTAGAATTTTCCATTAAATATTTTGGACTACAGTTGACTATTTGTAACTAAAACTCAAAAAGTAAAACCATGAATAAAGGGAGACTACTGTAAAGCATAATTCTGCCACCCTTACACAACTTCCATATTATTGTTTTTGTTGTTGCCTAATGTTCCATCTGCAGGTTATACATAATTTAATAAATTTGTCCCTTATTTTGAATATTTGAGTTTAATATTAAATATAACACTGAAATCATAATCCTTGTTCATAAGCTATTACCTTTCTATTGCATAATTTTCTTTTATACATATCTGAAAGGATTTCTTCCAAATTTACATTGAAAACCACTAGACTAGTTACATAATTTTGATTTTGAAAATTTTGAAGTAGGGAATGTTAAATACGTTGGCCAGTTTAACGTTACAATAGCAGCTGATACTGACCGCTGGCTGTGGGTCAGTCAATATGCCAAATAGTTGTGTGCATAATCATATTTAGTTCAGATTCTATTAGATAAGGAATTCAAGGCTCAGAAAAGTTTGATAACTTGCCCAAAGTCATATAACTAGTAAATGGCAAAGATGGCATACAGGGCTGTGTGACTCCCATACCTCACTGGCTCCCATACTGGACATAAACAGTTATGCTGGCAAGCTTCCCACAGTAATAGATTAGATTAGATTAAATATTTTTAAAATAATTAAATTTAAATTAAGTATTGAATTCACATGACTTAAATACTAATATTGGCATTAGTACTTATGGGCATTATTGGCCCAAATTTTTTCTTTTTTCTTTTTTTTTTTTTTTTTTTT
>NW_016107436.1:694516-696337 GCF_001604975.1 Cebus imitator
AATGGCACGATCTCGGCTCACTGCAACCTCCGCCTCCTGGGTTCAAGCAATTCTCCGGCCTCAGCCTCCCGAGTAGCTGGGAATACAGGCATGCACCATCATGCCCAGCTAATTTTTGTATTTTTAGTAGAGACGAGGTTTCACCTTGTTGACCAGGATGGTCTCAATCTCTTGACCTCGTGATCCACCCGCCTCGGCCTCCCAAAGTGCTGGGATTACAGGCTTGAGCCACCGCGCCCGGCCTCTTTTTTCTTTTTTTAAACAAACCCACAGCCAACATTGTAGGCCCAATATTTGTTTTGTAAAAATGGAAATCTAAAAACTGATTCTTCTCTGGAGATTTAATAATTTGTTATTCTTGGGCCCCATGGACTAATCATTTTGTATTATTCCCATGTGTATAGCACTTACCATTCCAAAGAGTCTAGAGAGTATACGTAACCAATACAGAAGTTGTTTCACTTATGAGTACTTTAGTAAAGAAATGGAAAATGAATTGGGAGTCTTTAATATCGACATGTAAATCTAAATTTCTTGATGTCTTAAAAATATAAATTTTAGTATTTTGGGAAGAATATACACAATAGTAGCATTTCTGATCCAGATATCTAGGTCCTGTGAATGTATATTCAGTTAATAATGGTGAGTACTTAGTAGTTATTTCAATTGTATTATTAATAAATGTGTCTAGTATTTAAAATAATTATCTTTTTAAAAATTTAATTAAAAAAAAATAGAGATGGTGGGGAGTCTCACTATGTTAACCAGGCTGATCTTGAACTCCTGGCCTCAAGTGATCCTCCCTTCTTGGCTTCCCAAAGTGCTGGGATTACAGGTGTGGGCCACCATGCCTAGCCTGAAATAGTTATCTATAACTCATAATTATTGCTACAGCCTGAAATATAAAAAGAAAAATCACAATTATAAAATGATGCTTAAAAAGAAATGGTAATTTTGAAATGTAATGGCCTAGAAAAAAATGGTTTTGGCCATGTTCACAGTTTTCTTTAAAACATGAAAATGCCAGTTCTACACAGATTCTTGTTCTAGGTTTCTATTTTTGTAGTTTTTCAGCACATCAAACTGTATAAACTTTTTTTTTCTTTGAGACAGAGTCTTACTCTGTTGTCCAGGCTGGAGTGCGGTAGTACAATCTCAGCTCACTGCAACCTCTGCCCCCTGGGTTCAAGCAATTATCTTGCCACAGCCTCCCAAGTAGCTGGGTTACAGGTGCTTGCCACCATGGCCAGCTAATTTTTGTATGTTTAGTAGAGATGGGGTTTCACCATGTTGACCAGGCTAGTCTCGAACTCCTGACCTCAAGTGATTTACCCACCTTAGCCTCCCAAAGTGCTGGGCCTGTATAAACTCTTTCTTGGCTTGATTTTCACCCAAAGAGTTAGAGTTTATACAGATTAACAAGGTGACTGGAGGTATTTGTATGTCCTACACAGAAGAGTCACTTCAGTTTGCTAGAACAGCACTCTCACTATGGGTATAGTTTCACATACAGTTGTGAGGGAAGAAGGTACATTTACTTAGCAGAAGCCATCCATTTTACCAAATGCCAATTCCCTGGATTTACTTCTTTTAAACTAGTTTAGTTGAGTTTTCCTCTTATTGGTAACATTTAAAAGAATGTTCGGAGAGAGATCCAAGATGGCTGATCACTAGCAGCTCGGGATTGTAGCTCCCACTGAAAGCGCAGAGAACGAGAGGACGCCACACTTTCAGACCAATTTTTGTTGCTCATGCACCAGGAGATTCCCAGCAGAGGAGCCCCACGTGTGTCTCCAGCGCGACTCTTGAGGCCGGTGAGGC
>NW_016107436.1:698656-699784 GCF_001604975.1 Cebus imitator
TTCAATTTGTTTCTGCTCCAATTTCCTGCTGTTGTTTAGGAGGAGGTGGACAGAAAAGAATTGATCATATTCAAGAATATAATAACAATGAACATATATTTATCAGTGCAGAACTTTAAGACTTTAGGTCTGGTCTTCTTCCTTTCTCTGCTTTTCAGTCTCTGGCAACAATGGCAGGGAGTTAGGGCAGACAAATTGAACATTCCTTTTCTTGCTATTCACATTAAAACTGATCAACTAAAGATTTAAAGAAGTGAATTCAGTGACTTGACTTTTAGTTAAAATTATTTTTGGTAAATTTGCTTTTTGTCAGTGACCCAGAACTCACCTAAGCAGCCACATCAGCTGAATTAATCCTAATAATGAATTGGCAGATGCTTCAGTTACATTGCCTTCATATCCTCAAAATTGGGAGTATTCAAAGATTGACTAATAAAAGCAATTAAGTGATCTTTTCTCTAGAAGTTTGTTTATGCTGAATTTTTTTTTTTTTTTTTTTTTGAGGTGGAGTCTCACTCTGTTGTCCAGGCTGGAGTGCAGTGGTGTGATCTTGGCTCACTGCAACCTCCACCTCCTGGGTTTAAGTGATTCTCCTGCCTCAGCCTTCCGAGTAGCTTGGGACTACAGATGCGTGCCATCATGCCAGGCTAATTTTTTTGTATTTATAGTAGAGACAGGGTTTCACCATGTTAGCCAGGATGGTCTCCATCTCCTGACCTCACAATCCACCCGCCTTGGCCTCCCAAATTGCTGGGATTACAGGTGTGAGCCACGGTGCCCTGCCGTTTATGCTGCCTTCTACACCTCTAGCTCCACACTGTCACCACAGCTTAAGCACATAATTCTAAGAGAACATAGGAAACATGTTTACTTTTCGTTTCCGTATATCTAATAAAGATTCTTCCTTGTTCCACATGAAATAGCACCTCTTTAGGTTTCTTCAGACTCATACCTCATTCTTTTCCATTGCACCCCTGTTTAGTTATTCATCCATTTTCTGTCACTTTTTCCTTTGAAACATGTCTCAGATTTAGTCTTCATTCTTGTTGCAGCAACCTCATTTCAGTCTTCATTACTCATTGCCTTCTTTTTTTTTTGAGACGGAGTTTTGCTCTGGTTACCCAGGCT
>NW_016107436.1:700571-706283 GCF_001604975.1 Cebus imitator
TTTTAGTAGAGACGGGGTTTCACCATGTTGACCAGGATGGTCTTGATCTCTTGACCTCATGATCCACCCGCCTCGGCCTCCCAAAGTGCCGGGATTACAGGCTTGAGCCACCGCGCCCGGCTACTCATTGCCTTCTAACTTGTTTTTCTGATTACATTCTTCTTTCTAGTAGTAGGTTAAATTTACACTGCTTTCATCACATGTCTCTGAGTTAATCCCAGGAACTCTGCAAAATTCACTAATCTCTGTCTTAACATAGGATGTAGTGTCAGAAGAATCAGCTATGATCCACTAGTGGTTTTCTTGCTCACTTGACAGCTGCCTGCTATTTGAACAAAAGGCATCTTTATTTTCATTCTTTTTTAGATGATTCTCAGATATGATCCTTTGCACATATATATGGATCACATCTGAGAGTCATCTATATATATATGTATATGCATACTCACATATATATACATATATATATATATAGTTCAAATACCTGCCTGTTATTACCTTTTGATGTGACACACAAGATCACCGTTACCTGTTTCAGACATTCAACAAGCATTATAGTTTATCTAGTCCCATAATCTCATTTTATCAAGAAGCCTAAGTTTTTTCAGGCTATGGTTATCTCTTACTACCACCAGAAAGTAAATTTCTTGAAGGCAGGCACTATAGAATTTTCATTCTCGCACAATTTTTGGCAGTTTTTATGTATTTTTGAAATTTTTATTGAATTTTTATTGAATAAATTAGTTGAGCAAACATTTATTGCATTTATTCAGAGCTTCTAGCCACTGTGATGATGTATGTAGCACTGAAAAGAGGCAGATACGGTTTCTTAGTGTGATCATAGTTCATTACAGCCTCAAACTCCTGGGCTTAAGTGATCCTCCTGCCTCAGCCTCCTGAAGAGCTAGGACTACAGGTGTATAGCACCATGCCCAGCTAATTAAATTTCTTTCTTTTTTTTTTTTGGTCTCACCATGTTGCCCAGGCTTGTCTGGAACTCCTAGCCTCAAGCAATCCTCCTGTTGTGGCCTTCCAAAACTAGTGGCATGAGCATGTTTAGCCCAGCTCCTGTCTTTTGAGTTAATGATCTGGTGGGAAAGACAGGTATTAAACAAATACATGGACAGTTATGATGGTCTAAAAGGGACATCATCAATTCCTTCTCTTTGTATATATGCATGCTATTTTTCATGTGTAGAAATCGAGTCTAATTCCCTTTTCCTTGAATCTGCTGGCCAATAGAATACGGCAGAAATAACACATTGGAACTTTTTTTTTTTTTTTGAGACAGAGTCTCGCAGTGTTGCCCAGGCTGGAGTGCAGTGGTGCAATCTTGGCTCACTGAACACTCCACCTCCGGGTTCACATGATTCTCCAGCCTCAGCCTCCTGCGTAGTTGAGATTACAGGCACGCACCACCACACCAGGCTAATTTTTTGCATTTTTAGTAGAGGTGAGGTTTCACTATTTTAGCCAGACTGGTCTCGAACTCCTGACCTCATTATCCATCTGCCTCCGCCACCCAAAGTGCTGAAATTATAGGCGAGAGCCACCACGCCTAGCCAGATTTTGGAAATCTTGAAGCTAGGCCTTAAAGCTCTAGAGCTTGTGTCTGGGTGTCTGGGAATCATTTTCTTGAGATAATCCCTCTTAAAACCCAGTCACTCTGCTGCAAGAAGCTCAAGCCACATGGAGAGGCTTTGTGTAGGTAACTCCAATCAATAGCCCCAGCTGAACTTCAATGGCCACAGTCAACTGGTCCTGTGAGTGAGCCATTGTCAACATCAAGTCCAGTCCAGACTTTAGATGACTTCATCCCCCCTACTATCTTACTGCAACCATGTGTGAGAAAATTGAGAACTACAGAGCTGAGCTTTGTCAATCCACAAAATCTTAAGAGAGAATGAATTGTTTTAAGCCACCAAATTTGGTTTATTATGCAGCAGTATAATACATTTTGGTTAACCAGAATGTGAATTATCAGACTATCAGATTATGGTAAATGCTATAATGGACATGAACAGGGATAAAAGGAAAACATAATTTAGATGATTCAGAGATGGCAACCTACAATTGTTTAACAGTGTTTTGTCTTTCTGCTCAACTCTGCATTTGGTGAGAGCAGATACTGTCCTATTCTTAACTTTATCCCCAACACATGGCATAAATGCTCAGTATCTTCTGAAGCAGTAATGAAGACCTTTTATTAGTGTCTCAGAGAAGTCTGTAACTCCAAAAAGGTTAAGAATTACTTTATTAACAGCAAAACTTTCCTCTTTCTCCACTTGCATAGGAATACTACATTTTACCCAAGGATAAAATTCCAAGTTTTTTGGACTGAATACCTACACCCAGGATCCATGTGAATAGGGCAGTATTTTCCTGCCAGAGGTTATAGGTGTTGCCTTTGAATTTGGGGGATTTAATCATAATGGGCCACATCACATGTATGGAGATTACGCAAATGATGAAAGAGACTGGGGCCAAGGAGCACACAGATGAGTCTACTTAATGAAAGAAAACTAAGGCTCAGATGAAGTCTGTTATTCTATAGTTAGTCACTGTAATCCTTAATTCTTTTTCCTATTATTCCTCACATGAATTTTCTGCTTAATTTATTTCATTTTAATGTGTTTCAGGGAGTAATTCTCCTCTAAGGTTACACCTAACTCTTCTTCCTTGCCCATTTCTTCCCTAAACACCATCCTTTTTCCTATCTTTGTGTCTTTCTTAGTATATGTTTCTCCCATTTTCTACGGTACTTTTCCTTCTTTACACTTACATACATCTAATCTTTTGGGGGCTATTTTGAGTCTACTTCACTGAAACTTTCCTTGAAGATTCCAAGTTAAATACGTCTCCCTTTCCTGAGCTTTTATTTTACTTATTTGTCCCCAGGACATGACTTTCACTGTATCTTGCCTTATACAATTATTATTACAGTAATAATTATTAGTATATAATATATAGTAATTTTATATGGTATATGTTATAATTAATATTACTATAATTATTATTTTTGAGACAGGATCTGACTGCCACCAAGGCTGGAGTGCAGTGGTGTGTTCTCGGCTCACTGTAATCTATACCTTCTGGGGTCAGGCCATCCTCCCACCTCAGCCCCCCAAGTATCTGGGACTACAGATGTATACCACCATGCTCTGCTAATTTTTGTATTTTTTGTAGAGACAGAGTTTCGCCATATTGCCCAGGCTGGTCTTGAACTCCTGAGCTCAAGCAATCCTCCCGCCTTGGCCTCCCAAAGTGCTGAGTGCTGGGACTACAACCGTGAGCCACCGTGCCTGGCCCATATCATAATTATTTATAATTTTCAACTCTTTTAATGTAATATGGCTAAAAATACATGGAACAGTGATCATTTTATTTTTACAAGAATTTTACTACTTTTTTTTTTTTTAAGATGGAATCTCACTTTGTTGCCAGGGTGGAGTGCAGTGGCACGATCTCAGCTCACTGCAACCTCCACCTCCTAGGTTCAAGCAATTCTCCTGCCTCAGCCTCCTAAGTAGCTGGTACTACAGGTGCGTGCCACCATGCCCAATTAATTTTTGTATTTTTAGTGGAGACAAGGTTTCACCATGTTGGCCAGGATGGTCTCTATCTCTTGACCTCGTGATCTGCCCACTTTGGCCTCCCAAAGTGCTGGGATTACAGGCGTGAGCCACAGCACCCGGCCAACATCACATTTTAAAATGCATCATTAATGTCTTTGTAAAATAAAATATATATATATATATTTTTTTTTCTATTTTTACATTTTTTTTTAATTCACCTGGATGCAGATGGGCTGAGGCCACAAAGGGCATCAGCCATATATATTTTTTTGAGATGGAGTTTCACTCATCACCTAGGCTGGGGTGCAGTGGTGGTATCTCAACTCAGTGCAACCTCCACCTCCTAGGTTTAAGTGATTCTGCTGCCTCAGCCTCTGGAGTAGCTGGGATTACAGATGCCCACCACCATGCCCGGCTACTTTTTGTGTTTTTGGTAGAAACTGGGTTTCGCCAAGTTGGCCAGGTTGGTCTCAAACTCCTGACCTCAGGTGATTTGCCTCCCAAAGTGCTGGAATGGTCTGAGCAATGGCACCTGGCAAAATACTGATTTTTTTTTTTTTTTTGAGATGGAGTCTTTCTCTGTCACCTAGGCTGTAGTGCAGTAGCACGATCTCGGCTCACTACAACCTCTGCCTCCTGGGTTCGAGCGATTCTTCTGCCTCAGCCTCCGAGTAGCAGAGACTACAGGCGTGTGCCACCGCATCCGGCTAGTTTTTTGTATTTTTAGTACAGATGGGGTTTCACCGTGTTAGCCAGAATGGTCTCGATTTCCTGACCTCGTGATCCACCTGCCTCATCCCCGCAAAGTGCTGGGATTTACAGGCATGAGCCACTGCACCTGGCTGATTATTATGTTTATATAGTGATATAGTTAACTACACCTGAGATCTGGAATGTAAATTTTACATTAAATACAATATTACTTGTTTATATCTGTACAGTTCTATATTTACAAGTTTCAACATCTATTTTATCCACATAGAAAAGTACAATTTAATACTTCTATATAAACTGTCTATCACTTTTATTTTGAGACAAGGTCTCACTCTGTTGCCCAGGTTGAAGTGCAGCAGTACGATCTTGGCTCACTGCAACCTGTGTCTCCTGGGTTCAAGCCATCCTCCCACCTCAGCCTCCTGAGTAGCTGGGACTGCAGGCATGGACCACCATGCCTGGCTACTTTTTAATTTTTTTTTTTTTTTGAGACAGTCTCCCTCTCACCTAGGCTGGAGTACAGTGGCCCAATCTCAGCTCACTGCAACCTCCACCTCCTGTGTTCAAGCAGTTCTCCCTGCCTCAGGCTCCTGAGTAACTGGAATTACAGGCACCTGCCACCATACCTGGCTAATTTTTGTATTTTTTAGTAGAGATGGGGTTTCACCTTGTTGGCCAGGCTGGTCTTTAACTCCTGGCTTCAGATGATCAGCCCCTCTCAGCCTCCCAAAGTGCTGGAATTACAGGTGTGAGCCACTGCACCTGGCCAATTTTTAAATTTTTATAGAGACAAGGTCTACCTATGTTGCCCAGGCTGGTCTCAAACTTATGGGCTTGATATCTTCCTGCCTCGGCCTCCCAAAGTGCTGGGATTACAGGCATGGGCCACCATGCCTGGCCCTATTTATAATTTATTTTTTGAAGTATTTTATTTTTATTTTTAACTTTTAGGTTCAGGGGTACATGTGCAGGTTTGTTATACAGATAAATTGCGTGTTGTGGGGGTTTGGTGTACAGATTATTTCATCACCCAGGTAATAAGCATAGTATCCAATAGGTAGTTTTTCAATATTCACCCTGCTCCCTCTTTCCATTCTCAAGGAGGCCCCAGTGTCTGTTGTTTCCTTCTTCGTGTCCATATATACTTGATGTTTAGCTCCCACTTATAAGTGAGAACATGCAATATTTGGTTTTCTGTTCCTATATTAGTTCACTTGAGATAATGGCCTTGAGTCCATCCATGTTGCTGCAAAGGACATGATCTCATTCTTTTTTTATGGCTGTATAGTATTCCATGGTGTATATATACCACATTTTCTTTATCCAGTCTACCGTTGATGGGCATTCAGATTGATCCCATATCTTTGATATTGTGAATAGTGTTGTGATGAACATATATGTACATGTGTCTTTTTTTTTTTTT
>NW_016107436.1:706343-718883 GCF_001604975.1 Cebus imitator
TTTTTTTTTTTTTTTTTTTTTTGAGGCAGAGTCTTGCTCTGTTGCCCAGGCTGGAATGCAATGGCCTGATCTTGGCTCACTGCAACCTCCACCTCCCGGGTTCAAGCAATTCTTGTGCCTCAACCTCAGCTGGGATTACAGGTGCTCATCCCCATGCCTGGCTAATTTTTTTGTATTTTCAGTAGAGACAGGGTTTCACCATATTGGTCAGGCTAGTCTTGAACTACTGGCCTCAAGTGCTCTGCCTGCCTCTGCCTCCCCAAGTGCTGAGATTACAGGCATGAGCCACTGTACCCGACCTACACATGTCTTTATGGTAGAATATTTTATATTTTTGGACATTATATACTCAGTAATGGGATTGCTGGGTCAAATGGTAATTCTGTTTTAAGTTCTTTCAGAAATCACCAAACTGCTTTTCACAATGGGTGAACTAATTTAGATTCCCTCTAGCAGTGTGTAAGTGTTCCCTTTTTGCCACAACCTTGCCAGCATCTGATATTTTTGGACTTTTTAATAATAGCCATTGTGGCTGGGTGTGGGGGCTCACATCTGTAATCCCAGCACTTTGAGCTGAGACAGGCGGATCTCTAGAGCCTAGGAGTTTGAGAGCAGCCTGGGCAACAAAGTCAGACCCTGTCTCTACAAAAAAATTAAAAAATTAGGTGGGTGTGGTTGCGCATGCCTGTGGTCCCAGCTGCTCAAGAGGCTGAGGCAGGAGGAATGCTTAAGCCTAGGAGGTGGAGTTTGCAGAGTGAACTATGTTTGTCCCACTGCACTCAAGCTTGGGAAACAGAGTGAGACCCTGTTAAACAACACACACACAGGTATTCTAACTGGTGTGAGATGGTATCTCATTGGGGTTTTGACTTTCATTTTTCTAATGATTAGTGATGTTGAATATTTTTTCATTTGTTTGTTGGGTACATGTATGTCTTCTTTTGAAAAGTGTTCATTCCTTTGTCCACTTTTAAATAGTGTTTGTTTTTTTGCTCATGAACTTGTTTACATTCCTTATAGATTCTGAATATTAGACCTTTGTCAGATGCATAGTTTGCAAATATTTTCTCCCATTCTGTAGCTTGTTTGTTTACTCTGTTGACAGTTTCTTTTGCTGTGAAGAAGCTCTTTAGTTTAATTAGATCCCTTTTGTCAATTTTTTTTGTTGTAATTGTTTTTGGAGTCTGATTCTGCCACCCAGGCTGGAGTGCAGTGGCACAGTCATGCTCACTGCAGCCTAGAACTAAGTGAGCCTCTTCCTTTAGCCTCTGGAGTGGCTAAGACTACAGGTGCATGCCACCATGCCTGGCTAATTTAAAATTTTTTTAAAATTAGCCAGGTGTGGTGGCTCACACCTGTAATAACAGCACTTTGGGAGGCCAAGGCAGGTGGATCACAAAATTAGCTGGTCATGGTGTTGTGTGCCTGTAGTCCCAGCTACTAGGGAGACTGAGGCAGGAGAATTGCTTGAAGCCGGGAGGAGGAGGTTGCAGTGAGCCGAGATCGTGCTACTGCATTCCATCCTGGCACCTGTCAAAAGAGTGAGACTCTGTCTCAAAAAAAAAAAAATAAATAAATAAATAAATAAACGTAAGTTGCGAAGTTTACTCCTAAAAAAACAAATAATTCAGTATAGTTGAATGTTTTTTTCAAGTTTCCAACAAGTCATTGTTTATGTTTTAAAAAGTAAAATTTATGTACAATACAATGCATAAATCTTAATTGTGCCATTTGATGAATTTTGACAGATGCATATATCTGCTAATATCCCTATCAGAATTAGAATATTACTGCTATTCTAGAAGGTTTCCTCATGCCCTTTCACAGTCAGTCTTCACCCATGCTGCCGAGAGGAGCCATGACTTTTTTTTTCACCATAGATTAATTTTGCATATTCTAGAATCCTGTGTAAACAGAATCATATAGTATAGACACTTTTGTGGAAAGCTTTTTTAGGCAACATGTTTTTTGGGATTTATTCATGTTATTGCATGTATTCAGTTACTTCGTTTTATTGCTGAGTAGAATTAGATTGTGTGAATGTACCACAGTTTTTTCATTTATTCTCCTGTTGATGGACATCTGAGCTGTTACCTGTATTTTTAGTTACTATGAATGAAGCTGCTGTGAACATTATCTAGTGCAAGTCTTTTTGTGGACATGGCTTGTATTTCTCTTAGGTCAATATCTGGGAATAGAAATGCTGGATCATTAGGTAGGTAGATATACATGTAGTTTTTAAGAAACTACCTGATGTTCTCCAAACTTGTTATACTATTTTATATGGCCATCAAAAATGTATGGGAATTTCAGTTGCTCCGTCTCTTCACCAATGTTTGGTCTTATCAGTCTTTTAAATTTTGGCTATTCTCTTGGCAAGTGGCACTTGTATATTGAGGACAAATGTGAAAATAAATCAAATTTGGCTAGTCTCATGGGCATGTAATAGTATCTTGTACTCTTTTTTTTTTTTTTTTTTTTTTTTTTTTTTTTTTTTTTTTTTTTTTTTTTTTTTTTTTTTTTGATGTTTTTTTTTTTTTTTTTTCGGGACGAGCCTTGCTCTTGTCTCACTGCAACCACTGCCTCCTGGGTTCAATTGATACTTGTGTCTCAACCTCCCAAGTAGCTGGGGTTACAGGTGCACGCCACCATGCTCGGCTAATTTTTTTATTTTTAGTAGTGATGGAGTTTCACTTTGTTGTCCAGGCTGGTCTCAAACTCCTGACCTCAAGTGATCTGCCTGCCTCAGCTCTCAAAGTGTTGGGATTACAGGCATGAGCCACTGTGTCCGGCCCTTTGTTTTCTTATAGAAGCTTTATGTTTAGGTCTCTGAACCAATGTAAATTAATTTTTGTGTATAGTGTGAGATAAAGATTAGAGTTCATTTTTTCCCATCTGAATATCCTATTATTCTGGCACTATTTGTTGAAAAGATTTACAATTTCCCATTGAATTGCTTTGGTTCATTTGTTGAAAATCGGTTGATAGTGCAAGTGTGGGTCTTTTCAGTGTTCTCTAATTTGTTGATATACTTGTCTGTTTATGACAGAATCATGCTGTCTTAATGACTGTAATTTCACATTGTCTTTTTTTTTTTGAGACAGGGTCTTGTTCTGTCACTCAGGCTGGAGTGCAGTGGCACCATCAGGACTCACTGCAACCTCCACCTCTGGTGCTCAAGCTATACTCTTGAGCCAAACACCTCAGGCTATCCACCTCAGCCTCCCGAAGCAGCTGGAACCACAGGTGTTCGAAACCACAGGCGTGTGCCATCATACCCGGCTAATTTTTTTTTTGAGATAGAGCCTGAGTCTGTCGCCCAGGCTGGAATGCAGTGGCACAATCTTGGCTCACTGCAACCTCTGCTGGGCTCAAACAATTTTTTTGTCTCAGCCTCCCGAGTAGCTGGGACTACAGGCATGTAGCACGTGGCACCAAGCCTAACTATATTTTTGTGTTTTTAGTAGAGACAGGGTTTCATCCTGTTAGGCTGGCCTCGAACTCCTCACCTCAAGGGATCTGCCCGTCTCAGTCTCCTAAAGTACTGGGATTACAGGCACGAGCCACCGCGCCTGGCCAATTTTTTTGTATTTTTGGTAGAGATGGGGTTTTGCCATGTTGTTCAGGCTGGTCTGGAACTCCTGAGCTCAAGTGATCCACCGGACTTGTCCTCTCAAAGTGCTGGGATTACAGGTTTGAGCTACCATGCCTGGCCTCACGTTAAGTCTTGAAATTAGGTAATGTAAATTCTCCAACTTTGTTCTCCAAATTGCTTTGGATTTTCTAGATCTTTTGCATTTCCATATAAATTTTAAAATCAAGTTTTCTGTCTCTACAACATTCCTGGTAGGAATATGAATAGGATTACATTGACTATGTATATAAATCAATTTGCAGAGAAAGTAAATCTTACTGAGTCTTTCAATCCAAGAACATTATATATATGTGTATACATATATAGATGGATGTTGAATTTTGTCAATTTTTTTTCTGCATCCATTTGGATGACTATATGGTTTTTGTTATTTATCTGTTAATATGGTAATTATGTTAATTGTTTTTTCAAACGTTAAACCAACATTGCATTTCTGGAATAAACCTCATTTAGTCATGATGTGTTATCCTTTTTATATGCTGCTAGATTCAATTTGGTACTATTTTGTTTTATGTATTTACATCTTTGTTCATGAAGGATATTAGTCTATATATTTTTTCTTTCCTTCTCTTTTCCTTTTTTTCTTTTTGTAATTTCTCTGGCTTTGATATTGGGTTATTTTGGCCTCAAGAAATACTGAAAAGTGTCTCTTCTGAGTTGATACAAGATTGAAGTTATTTCTTTAAGTGTTTGACAGAATTCACCAGTAAAACTAGGTTGATATGGGTTTTCTTTGTGGGGAGACTTTTGATAACAAAGTAAATTTCTTTAATAGACAAGGGGCTGTTGAGATTTTCTCTTTCATCTTATCTAAGTCTTTGTAAATGGTGTATTTTAAGGAATTTGTCTGCTTCATCTAATTTGTCAAACATATTGAGATAAAATTTTTTATAATTTTTATTTTTTTCAAGGTCTATAGGATTTAATATGATATCCTCTTATTATTCCTCACCTGGGTGATGGTCTCTGTTTTTTTTCTTGACCTGTCTAGCTAGAATATTATAAATGTTGTTGACTTTATCAGTTTCGCTGGCTGATCTTTTCATAGAAACAACTTTTGGCTTTATTAATTTTTTTCTGCTGTTTGTCTGACTTCCCCTTCATTGATTGCAATTCTTTATTGTTTCTTTCCTTTTATTTACTCTGGGTTTACTCTGCGTTCCTTGATTTCTAATTTAATTCTACTGGGGTTAGAGAACATACCCTCTTATTTTGATCCTTTTATTTTTACTAAAATTTGTTTCACAATATATTCTATCTTGGTGAATATAACATGTACACTTGAAAAGAATGTGTATTCTGGCCTTTTTGGATGTTGTGTTCTATAAATGTTGATTAGGTCATGGTGGTTGTTAGTGTTTTTTCAGATCGAATATTTTTAAGTGAGAGAAGAGTGTTAAAATCTCCAATTGTGATTTTGATTTTGTCCACGTTTTCCTTTAATTCTGTCAGTATGCTTCACCTTGAAACTGCTACTTGACAAAAATGCATATTTATGATTTTTGTTTGTTCCTTATGAATTAATCATTTTATCTTTAGATAACTGTCCCCCTTTATCTCTGATAATATTTTTCCCCTTCAGTTCTTTTTATTATTTATTTTTATTTTTATATTTTTGAGATGGAGTCTTGCTCTGTTGCCCAGGCTAGAGTGCAGTGGCATGATCTCAGCTGACTGCAACCTCTGCCTCCTGGGTTCAAGCTATTCTCGTGCCTCAGCCTCCTGAGTAACTGGGATTACAGGCACACACCACCATGTCCAGCTAGTTTTTTGTATTTTTAGTAGAGGTGGAGTTTCACCATGTTTGCCAGGCTGGTCCTCAATTCCTCACGTAAAGTGATCCACCTGCCTTGGCCTCCCAAATTGCTGGAATAACAGGCGTGAGCCACCATACCCAGCCTCCCCTTCAGTTTTATTGAAGTATGATTGACAAAAAAATCATTGCAAGGTCAATTGTCAAAGAGGTTTCCCTTCTGTTTTCAACTAGTAATTTTTTAGTTTCAGGTCTTATGTGTAAGTTTTTAATCCATTTTGAGTAGATTTTCATGTATGGTGTAATAAGGGTCCAGCTTCATATTTTTTGCCTAGGGATATCCAGTTTTCCTAACACCATTTATTTAAAAGATTATCCTTTCCCCATTGTATCTTCTTGGTGCCTTTGTTGAAGATTTGTTGAGTATATAGGTTTGGGTTTCTTTCTGGGCTTCCTATTCTGTTCCATTGGTCTCTATGTCTGTTTTTATGCCAGTGCCATACTACTTTGATTACTGTAGTTATATAACATAATTTGGAATCAGGAAGTGTGATCCCTCCAGTTTTGTTGTTCTTTCTCTAGAATGCTTTAGCTACTTCGGATCTTCTGTTGTAGTATTAATATACAAATGTTGGGTTGTTGTTTTTCTATTTTTTTATGAAAAAACCATTGGAATTTTGATAGAGATTGCATTGAATCTGTAGATCACGTTGGATTATATAGATATTTTAACAATATTAGTTCTTCCAATCCATGAACACAGGATATCTTTCCATTTGTTTGTGTCTTCAATTTTTTTTATCAGTGTTTTATAGTTTTCTACATTTAAATATTTTACCTTCTTGGTTAAATTTGTTTCTAAAACTGTTTTATTACTTTTGATGTTACCGTAAGTGGGATTTTTATCTTCATTTTTTTTCCATTTAGTTCACTCTTAGTATATAGTAATGCAACTGATTTTTGTGTGTTTTTAAATCCTACAAATTTGTGGAATTCATTTATTAGTTCTAACAGTGCTTTTGTGGAGTCTTTAGTATTTCCTATATATATAAGATCATGCCATCTGCAAACAGAGTCAATTTTAGTTCGCCTTTTCTGATTTGGATAGCTTTATTTCTTTTTCTTGCCTGATTGTTCTAACTAGAACGTCCTAGTTGTTCTAGTTTTGTTCTATGTTTAATAGAACTATGTTCTAGTTTTTGTACTCTGTTGAATAGAGATGATAAAACTGAGGATCGTTGTCTTGTTCCTGATCTTAAAGGAAAAGCTTTTAGCTTTTCACCATTGAATCTGATGTTAGCTGTGGGCTTGTCATATAGGGCCTGTATTATATGAAAGTATATCCCTTCTATACCTAATTTGCTGAGAGTTTTTGTCAAAAAAGGATGTTAAATTTTGTTTAGTGTTTTTCCTGCATCTCTTGAGATGATCATATGATTTTTATCCATTATTCTGTTATTGTGGTATATCACATTTATTGATTTGTGTATGATGAACAATCCTTGAATCTCAGAGATAAATCCCATGTGATCATGCTATGTAATCTTTTTAATGTGCTACTGAAGTTGGTTTACTGGAATTTTGTTGAGGGTTTTTGCATTTGTGTTCATCAGGGATATTGGCACTACTAACATTTCAAGCCAGATAATTCTTGGTTGTTGGGGGCGTTGTAGCATATTTAGCAGCTTACCTGGCCTATACCACTAAATACCAGTAGTACCTTTCCCTACTTCTAACAACCCAAAATGTGTCCAGACAGATGTTGTACCAGAGCGAGCATAGAAAGTCAACACTAAGACAAAAGTGTGCCAAATCGGAGGGTCTTTATTGCCGGCGGCCTTGGAGGACTCACGTTTCTCCAACCTGTGGCCCCGAAAGGAGGGTGTCAAGACCTCTTATGCCCATAAACCACCTCCTGGGCAGGGGTGGGGACGAGGGGCATTGGACATTCCAAGGGCCAGTGGACTTGGACATTCTGTAAACCACCTCCTGGGCGGGGGTGCAGGTGAGGGGCTTCGGGCATTCTGAGGGCCAGGGGACTTTGGACATTCTGATTGTTACTTAAGTGGTTCACAGAAGTCAAGATACGGGTTAGTTTACACATTGCCTGGGTAGGGTGGAAATTACAGACCTTAGTTACTTATTACAAGTCGCCAGGGCCAAGATGGCGTGGGTTTGGACTGCTTGCCTGTCACATCAGGGTTAGAGAGAGCAGTTTCAACAGAAAGCCGAGGTATGGTTGAGGTATGCAGTTTTATGGGGCTTTTACCATGTCACACAAATGTCCCCTAAAGGGCAAAAATCATTTTCTGTTCAGAACCACTGTTTAGCCTGTAGAACAAAAGTACACTGAAGAGTAGAAGTAACTTTATGTTTTCCTAGATCAGTATGTTCTGCTGCCACTGCTACCACTGTCTTCTAGACTTCAAGGATTTATGGTTTTTTTGTTTTTGTTTTTGAGACAGTCTTGCTCTGTCACCCAGGCTGGAGTACAGTGGTGCGACCTCGGCTCACTGCAACCTGTGACTCCCTGGTTCAAGCAATTCTCCTGCCTCAAACTCCCGAGTACCTGGGATTCAGGCACGCACCACCACACCCAGCTAATTTTTGTGTTTTTAGTAGAGATAGGGTTTCACCGTGTTAGCCAGGATTGTCTCAATCTCCTGACCTCAAGTGATACGCCTGCCTTGGCCTCTTAAAGTGCTGGGATTATAAGCATTAGCTACTGCACCCAGCTCTGGATTTATGCTTTTAATAGGGTAGTGTAGTACTACCTCGCCATTATGTTCAGAAGCAAATGTGAATTTAAGTAGCATTATGTAATATTTAATTCAAATATTACTAATTTTTTGTTTATTTTGTTTTGTTGTAGAGACAGTTTTGTTCTGTCACCCAGTCTGGAGTGCAGTGGTGTGATCATAGCTCACTGCGACCTTGAACTCTTAGACTCAAGCAATCCTCCTACCTCAGCCTCCCAAGTTGCTGAGACATGCCCAGCTAATTTTTTAATATTTTGAAGAGACTGGGTCTCACTATGTTGCCCAGGCTAGTCTTGAACTCCTGGCCTCAAGCAATCCTCCTGCCTTAGCTTCCCAAAGTACTGGGATTATAGGCATAAGCCACCATGTCTGGCCTCGAAATATTACTTTAAATAAAGCTGCTTTTTTAATTTTAAAATTTTTAAATGATTGGTTTTGAAAAATTTTTTAATTTTTCAAATTTAAATTTTTAAGTTTTCATCATAAGTGATATATATCATAAAATTTTTTTGAACCTTGTTTTCATTATATCCATAAAAGTAATGCATTAAAACAGATAATGGAACATGCTTTTTGACTTCATTTTCTTCTTACCAAAAGATTCTCTAACTATATTTAATTGTCACCCAGCTTCTAGTGAATTATAAGTATAGGTTCTCAGTATTTTCATACACTTTTGGAAGACATGGAGATAGTCAGGGAAGGAGGATGGCAATTCAAGTGTGTAAAAATAGTTTTTACTTTACATGTTGTGACTCACTTAAGTTTCATTGTTATAATAAATGTTAAGGATATGCTATCTACTTTTATAGTTTCTGAATAATTTGATCAGGTATAATAGTTATTTGATATAAATACATTTGAGAAAATATTATTTAAAATGTGGTATAGAATCTCTCTGCTACAGAATCTTCCTGCCATTATTATTATTATTTTTTATTATTTTTTTTTAAAACTAACTTCAGCTGGGCGGCGTGGCTCATGCCTACAATCCCAGCACTTTGGGAGGCCAAGGCAGGTGGATCATCTGAGGCCAGGAGTTGGAGACCAGCCTGACCAATATGGTGAAACCCTGTCTTCAAAAAAAATAATAACTTCAGTTTATTTTACTGATATATAACATTTTTTTTTTTTTTTTGAGACAGAGTCTTGCTCCGTCGCCAGGTGCCAGGCTGTAGTGCAGTGGCACAATCTCTGCATACTGCAACCTCCGCCTCCTGGGTTCAGGCAATTCTCCTGCCTCAGCCTCCTGAGTAGCTGGGACTACAGGCATATGCCACCACACCCAGCTAATTTTTGTATTTTTAGTAGAGACAAGGTTTCACCATGTTGGCCAGGATAGTCTCGATCTCTTGACCTGGTGATCCGCCCGCGTTAGCCTCCCAAAGTGCTGTGATTACAGGTGTGAGCCACCGCGCCCAGCCGATATATAACATTTTACTTATTTAATGAGGTACATGTCATATTTTTTTGCATACATAGAATTTGTAATGAATCAAGTCAGAGTACTTGGGGTATCCATCTGAGTATTTATCATTTCTATATGTTAGGAACATTTCAAGTTTTCTCTTTCAGCTGCTTTGAAATATATAACACATATTGCTAACTATAGTCACCTACTCTGCTATGCCTTCTATCTAACAGTACTTTTCTACCTCCCTGAGATCAACTTTAAAAAAAAAAAAAAGAAAGAAAAAAAAGAGAGAAAGAAAGGAAAAAAAAAATAAAGGAGAGGAAGAAAGAGGAAGAGGGAGAGAGAACGGGAGTGTTGCTTTATTGCCCAGCCTAGAATGCAGTCTAAAAATGGGTATTAAAAACCTCTTTTATGCCAATTATTGTGCTTAATAATGGAGACAGGAAAAAAATGAGGGAAGAAAATAACAAGCAGCCAACCAATATTTCATTTAAACCTGTGAGATACTATACAATTATTAAGGAATGATTTACTTCACTTTTAGAGTAGGTGTGATGTGGTACTGATAAGAGTGTATGTTTTGTGTACTTGAAGTGGAGAGTTCTATAAATGTTTGTTAAGTTTACTTGTTTCGGATCTGAGTTCAAGTCCTGGATATCCTTGTTAGTTTTCTGTCTCATTGATCTATCTAGTATTGATGTTGAAGTCTCCCACTATTATTGCGTGGGAGTCTAAGTCTCTCTATAAGTCTTATGTATCTGGGTGTTCCTGTATTGAGAACGTATATATTGAGGATCGTTAGGTCTTCTTGTTGCATTGATCTTTTTACCATTATGTAATGTCCTTCTTTGCCTCTTTTGATGTTTGTTGCTTTAAAGTCTATTTTATCAGAGGCGAGAATTGCAACTCCTGCTTTTTATTTATTTATTTTCGCTTTCCATTTGGTTGGTAAATCTTTCTCCATCCCTTTGTTTTGAGTCTTTGTGTATCCTTGCATGTGGGATGGGTCTGGATACAGCATACCCATGGGTTTTGGCTGTGCCTTTTGATTGGTGGATTTAGTCGATTTAAGTTTAGGATTAATAATAATATATGTGAGTTTAATACCACCATTTGATGCTAGCTGTCTGTTTTGCCCATTAGTTGATGTAAATTCTTCATTATGTTGATGCTCTTTACTTTTTGGTATATTTTTGGAAAGGCTGATACTGGTTGTTCCTTTCTATGTGTAGTGGTTCTTTCAGAAGCTCTTGTAAAGCAGGCCTGGTGGTGATGAAATCTCTTGAGTACTTGCTTGTTCACAAAAGATTTTATTTTCTTTTGCTTATGAAGCTTAGTTTGGCTGGATATGAAAACTTTTTAAAATTTTATTTTTTTATAGATATTTAAAATTTTAATAGGTTTTCAAGGAATAAATGGTGTTTGGCTACATGAATAAGTTCTTTAGTGGTGATTTCTGAGATTTTGGTGTACCAATCACCCAAGCAGTGTACACTGTACCCAATGTGTAGTTTTTTTTGTTTTTGTTTTTTTGAGATCGAGTTTTGCTTTTGTTGTCCAGGCTGGAGTGCAATGGTGGGCACCATCTCGACTCACCACAAACTCCACCTCCCAGGTTCAAGAAATTCTTCTGCCTCAGCCTCCCAAGTAGCTGGGATTACAGTCATGTGCCATATGCTTGGCTAATTTTGTATTTTTAGCAGAGATAGGATTTCTCCATGTTGGTCAGGCTGGTCTTGAACTCCCCACCCCAGGTGTTTCGCCTGCCTTGGCCTCCCAAAGTGTTGGGATTACAGGTGTGAGCCACCGTACCTGGCCCCAGTGTGTTGTCTTTTGTCCCTCATCCTCCATTATTATTGAATGATGCCATTATCATTGTACAGATACACAGATTCACTTGTATGTACCATCATTTTTTTTCCAAATATTCTGTAATATGTAACCTTACTAAAATAGCCCTGAATGGAAAGAAAGTCATTATACTAGTAGCATTATAGGAATTAGAAAACAATGTGCAGTTTCATTTTCTGATCATCAAGGATCTGGAAATACTGTTTTTCTGTAATATGAAGAAAGCAAGCATGTTTCCTTGTATCTCTATAAAATCATCTCATTTATTAAGAATAGAAAACCTAAAATGTATGATTTATTTCAATATGGATCCAGACCAGTTCCGAGAACTTTTTAATATGAGGTTCAGACTGTTCTGCTAAAAAAAATTAATATATCAATCTTGACAAAATCTTTTTGTGAAAAATTAACTTGTCAAATGAGAGATATGACTCACAGGATCCCATCCACTAAAGAAGTATGGCACAGATTAAGCGTCCATAGACTTACGGAACCAAATAAGTATTAAGAAGGATTTGTCGGCTGGGCATGGTGGCTCATGTCTGTAATCCTAGCACTTTGGGAGGTTGGGGCAGGCAGATCACTTGAGGTCAGGAGTTCAGGACTAGCCTGGCCAACATGGTGAAACTCTGTCTTTATTAAAAATACAAAAATTAGGCCTGGCACAGTGGCTCATGCCTGTAATCCCAGCACTTTGGGAGGCCGGGCGGGTGGATCACCTGAGGTTGGAAGTTTGAGACTAACCTGACCAACATGATAAAACCCCATCTCTACTAAAAAGAACAACAAAGCCGATGTGGTGGCATGTATGTGCCTATAATCCCAGCTACTCAGGAGGTTGAGGCAGGAGAATCGCTTGAACCCAGGGAGCGGAGGTTGCCGTGAGCTGAGATCGCACCAGTGCACTCCAGCCTGGGCGCCAGAGCAAGACTCCGTCAAACAAACAAAAAAAAATTAGGCATGGTGGCATGCACATGCAGCCCCAGCTACTCTGAGGCTGAGGTGGGAGAATCACTTGACCCTGGGAGGTGGAGGTTGTAGTGAACCAAGATCTTGTCACTGCACTCCAGCCTGGGTGACAGAACAAAACCCCGTCTCAAAAAGAAAA
>NW_016107436.1:719328-720536 GCF_001604975.1 Cebus imitator
GCTCACTGCAACCTCTGCCTCCCGAGTTCAAGCAATCCTCTTGCCTCAGCCTCTGGAATAGCTGGGACTACAGGCGTGTGCCACCACACCCAGCTAATTTTTGCATTTTAATAGAGACGAGGTTTCACTATGTTGGCCAGGATGGTCTCAATCTCTTGACCTCGTGATCCACCCACCTCAGCCTCCCAAAGTGCTGGGATTACAGGCTTGAGCCACTGTGCCCAGCCTACTATTTTTGTATTTTTTTTAGAGAGGGGGTTTCGCTGTGTTGCCCAGGCTGGTTTTGAACTTGGGCTCAAGTAGTGCATCTGCCTCCGCTTTGCAAACTGCTGGGATTACAGGTATCAGCCACAGTACCTGATGGCCATTATTATTATTTTTTCTTTATTATCTTTTTTTACTTCTGGGATACATGTACAGACATGCAGGTTTGTTCCATAGGTATACATGTGCCATGGTGGTTTGCCCCACCTATCAACCCCATCATCTAGGTTTTAAGCCCTGAATGCATTAGGTATTTGTCCTAATGCTCTTCCTCCCCCTTATTCACCACTCCCCAACAGGCCCCATATGTGATGTTCCCCTCCATGTGTCTGTGTGTTCATTGTTAAACTCCCACTTAGGAGTGAAAACATGTGGTGTTTGGTGTTCTGTTCCTGTGTTAGTTTGCTGAGGATGATGGCTTTTAGCTTCATCCATGTCCCTGCAAAGGACGTGAACTCATTCTTTTTTATAGCTGTGTAGTATTCAATGGTGTATGTGTGTCACATTTTCTTTATCCAGTCTATCATTGAAGGGCATTTGGGTTGGTTTCAAGTCTTTCCTATTGTAAATAATGCTGCAATAAACATACATGTACATGTGTCTTTATAGTAGAATGATTTATAATCCTTTGGGCATATACCCAGTAATGGGATTGCTGGATCAAATGGTATTTCTGGTTCTAGATCCTTGAGGAATCACTATACTGTCTTCCACAATGGTTGAACTAATTTACACTCTCACCGACAATGTAAAAACGTTCCTGTTTCTCTGCATCCTTGCCAGCATCTGTTGTTTCCTGGCTTTTTTTTTTTTTTTTTGAGATAGAGTCTTACTCTGTCAACCAGGCTGTAGTGCAGTGGCATGATCTCAGCTTATTGCAACCTCCACCTCCCAGGTTCAAGCAATTTTCCTGCCTCAGCCTCCCAAGTAGCTGGGATTACAGG
>NW_016107436.1:721361-723523 GCF_001604975.1 Cebus imitator
CTCCCAAGTAGCTGGGATTACAGGGATGAGCCACCATGCCCAGCTAATTTTTGTATTTTTAGTAGAGACAGGGTTTCACCATGTTGGCCAGGCTGGTCTCAAATTCCTGACTTCAAGTGATCCGCCCACCTTGGCCTCCCAAACTGCTGAGATTGTAGGCGTGAGCCACTGCACCCAGCTGTTTTCTAACTTTTTAATAATTGCCATTGTGACTGGCATAAGATGGTATCTCATTATGGTTTTGATTTACATTTCTCTAATGACCAGTGATGATGAGCTTTTTTTCATCACTTTTAGCCACATAAATGTCTTCTTTTGAGAAGTGCCTTGTTTATATCCTTCACCCACTTTTTGATGTTTTTTTTTTCTTGTAAATTTGTTTAAGTTCCTTGTAGATTCTAGATATTAGGCCTTTATCCAGTGGGTAGATTGCAAAAGTTTTCTCCCATTCTGTAGGTTGCCTGTTCATTCTGATGATAGTTTATTTTTTGGTGCAGAAGCTCTTTAGTTTGATTAGATCCCATTTGTCAATTTTGGCTTTTGTTGTAATTGCTTTTGGTGTTTTAGTCATGAAGTATTTGCCTATGCCTGTGTCCTTAATGGTATTGCCTAGGTTTTCTTCTAGGGTTTTTGTGGTTTTGGGTTTTATATTTAAGTCTTTAATTCATCTTGAGTTAATTTTTGTATATGGTATAAGGAAGGGGTTCAGTTTCTGTTTTCTGCATATGGCAAGTCAGTTTTTCTATTTATTTATTTTTTTGAGATGGAGTTTTGTTCTTGTTGCCCAGGCTGGAGTGCAATGGCACAGTCTCGGCTCACCACAACCTCCACCTCCCGGGTTCAAGCAATTCTCCTGCCTCAGCCTCCCAAGTAGCTGGGATTACAGGCATGAGCCACCGTACCTGGCTGGCTAGTGTTTTTCTAGCACCATTTATTAAATAGGAAATCCTTTCCCCATTGCCTGTTTTTGTCAGGTTTGTCAAAAATCAGATGGTTGTAGATGTGTGGTGTTACTTCTGAGGTCTCTTTTCTGTTCCGTTGGTCTATATATCTATTTTGATATCAGCACCATGCTCTTTTGGTTACTGTACCCTTGTAGTATAGTTTGAAGTCAGGTAGCGTGTTGCCTCCAGATTTGTTCATTTTCTTAGGATGTCTTGGTTATACAGGCTCTCTTTTGGTTTCGTATGAAATTTAAAGTAGTTTTTTCTAATTCTGCAAAGAAAGTCAGTGGTAGCTTAATGGGAATAGCAATGAATCTCTAAATTACTTTGGGTAGTATGATTGGCCGTTATTTTTAATGAATGAGTTGGGGTCAAGTATTTGGCCGTTATATTCCTCCTTATTCTTTGTGTTATCTCATACTAGCATGTCTTCCCATCCATGAAAAGGACAATAGGATCCAAAAATCACAGTTTGGGGAAGGAAAATGCTACATAAATGTGCATGATATGAGCAAAATACTTATTTGTATTGGATTTAAGTTCTCTTTTCTGACAGGTATACAAATAAAAAGCTACACAAAAATGTAAAAATATTTTCCCCCTTTTGAAAAGATAGTCTTCACTCATTATTTACATAATAAAAGGTAGAATTTACAACACTTTGGATACTTTTTTTTTTTTTTTGGAGGCAAGAGTCTTGCTGTGTCTCTGAGGCTGGAGTGCAGTGGCACGATCTCAGCTCTCTGCAACCTTTGCCTCCCAGGCTTAAACGATTCTCATGCCTCAGCCTGTCGAATAGCTGGGATTACAGGTGCCTGCCACCAGGCCCAGCTAATTTTTCTATTTTTTAGTAGAGGCAGGGTTTTGCCATGTTGGCCAGGCTGGTCTTGAACTCCTAACCTCAGCTGATCCACCTGCCTGGGCCTCCCAAAGTGCTGGGATTACAGTACCCGGCCTGGATTGATTTTCAATAGAAAAAAAATGAAACTATTTAAATTAAGACCATTTTTTATATGATTTTTGTTTCAAAACCCCTAAGTACTAAACATATATGTATTTTTTAAGATAGGGTCTTGCTGTGTTGCTCAGGCTAGAGTGCAGTGGCATCAGTATGGCTCACTGCAGCCTCAACCTCCTGGCTTAAGTGATCCTCCTACCTCAGCCCCCTGAGTAGCTAGGACTATGGGTGTTTGCCACCATGCCTCGCTAATCTTTTTT
>NW_016107436.1:723681-726231 GCF_001604975.1 Cebus imitator
AACTTTTTTATAAAGGCGGGTCTTACTATGTAGCCCAGGCTAGTCTCAAACTCCTGTGCTCACGTGGCACTCCCACCTTGGTGGCCTCCCAAAGTGCTGGGATTACAGACATGAACCACCACATCTAGCACAACATAAAAATTTTTAACAGTGACACACTTCATGTGTTACATTTTGGAGTTTAGAAATATTATTCACTGGCTGGGCACAGTGACTTACTTCTGTAATCCCAGCACTTTGGAAGGTTGAGCTGGTGGACCACCTTAGGTCAGGAGTTTGAGACCGGCCTGGCCAACGTGGCAAAACCCTGTCTCTACCAAAAATCCAAAAATTAGCCAAGCATGGTGGCAGGCGCCTGTAGCCCCAGCTATTCGGATGGCTGAGGCATGAGAATTGCTTGAGCTGAGATCATGCTACTGCACTCCAGCCTTGGTGACAGAGAGAGACTGTGGAAAGAAAGAAAGAGGGGGAGGGAGGGATGGAGGGTGGTTGTTCACCAACCATCAATAAATTTCATTAAGGAGTCATCTAGATAAGAAAGGTGTCATTTTTTTCAAAAAGATGCATTTAGTCTAATGATGCTCTATGATGTCAAATGATATGGGACATTTATTAAGCTATGTAATAAACTTAAGACTCAGTTCTGTAATATTCTTGGAGCTCTAACACATTTTTAACAAGAGTAGGAAAACCAGGGGTGTTCTTCCTTCTACAGTGCCCTAGGCGTTTTTCTGTTTCTGAGAAAACCAATCATACTACTTTGAGAAAAACATGGACGAACTTTTCAAATCCTACATTACAATGTTAAGTCAGATTATGCTAAGTTTAGAGGGTCTCAGATACTAGTTCCATACTATTAAAGAAATTCTCTTGGTTTTGTTTTTGTTTTGAGACACAGTCTCTCAGTGTTTCCCAAGGTGGAGTACAGTGGCTCAATCTCAGCTCACTGAAACCTCCATTTAAATGATTCTTCTGCCTCAGCCTCCCGAGTAGCTGGGATTACAGGTGGCTGCCACCACACCTGGCTAGTTTTTTTGTATTTTTAGTAGAAATGGGGTTTCACCATATTGGCCAGGCTGATTTCGAACTCCTGACCTCGTGATCTACCCTCCTTGGCCTCCAAAAGTGCTGGGATTACAGGCGTGAGCCACCATGCCCTGCCTTGTTTTGTGTTTTCTACTTCACACTCTGTCATGGTTGCATTAAAAAAAAAGATTTTAGTAGAGGTCTTCAAATGTTACTGTGAATGCTGATACCTCCTAATTGTAGCAGCATTAGAAATGTCTTATGTTGATAATTGTTGAACTTGCATACATGAGATTTAGTATGTTATTCTCTTTACTTCTGTGTATATTTGATACTTCCCATAATAAAATGACTTTGGGGATTTTTTATTTTTTTTGAGACAGAGTCTCGCTGTAACACCAAGCTGGAGTGCAGTCACGCAATCCTGGCTCACTGCAACTTCAGTTTTCTGGCTTGAAACAATTCTCCTGCCTCAGCCTCCCGAACAGCTGAGACAACAGGCATGCACCACTGCACCTGGCTAATTTTTTGTGTTTTTAGTAGAGATGGGGTTTCACCATGTTGGCCAGGATAGTCTTGGTCTCTTGACCTCGTGATCCACCCACCTCGGCCTCCCAAAGTGCTGGGATTACAGATGTGAGCCACCATGCCCAGCCAATTTTTGGGATTTTTAAAAAGAAAATGTTTTAGTGAAGATACTTGATTGCAAGTTTCTTTCTTTCTTTCTTCCTGGAATATGAGAACTATATCTCGTATAATACTGTTGTGTATTTCAGGGTGCCTAACATAATACTCATTCACTAAATAAACACCTGAGTTGAACTGAATATAATATTTAGTTGCTTAATTTTAAATGTAAGTTATATTTAAGTAGCAGTATATAAAGTGAAAAATGTGCTTTTTGGTGAATTCTATAAAGGTGAGAAAATGTTCTGGAATTAGATAGCGGTGGTAATTGTGCAACTCTGTGACTATACTAAAAACCATTGAATTGTATACTTTAAAAGTAAGCTGTGTAGTAGTATGTAAATTACATCTCAAATTTTTTTAAAGTTGGTGTAAAAAAATACAATGGTAAGTCATAAACTGGGCGAAGATACTTACAACACAAAACACTCATAAAAGAACTCTCATAGGCTGAGGATGGTGGCTCACACCTGTAATCATTGCACTTTGGGAGGCCAAGGCAGGTGGATCATGAGGTCAAGAGATTGAGACCATCCTGGCCAACATGGTGAAACCCCAACTCTGCTAAAATTACAAAAATTAGCTGGGCATGGTAGTGTGTACCTGTAGTCCCAGCTACCCAAGGCTGAAGCAGGAGAATTGCTTGAACACGGAAGGTGGAGGTTGCAGTGAGCCAAGATTGTGCCACTGCACTCCAACCTGGGCAACAGAGCCAGACTGTCTCAAAAAACAAAAACAACAGCAACTAATAAGGAAATATTAATGCATGAAAAAATGGAGACACCCTCATTACCCTCATGGAGCTAGCATTCTAATGGAGAGGGACCAGAAATAAGC
>NW_016107436.1:726246-728376 GCF_001604975.1 Cebus imitator
AAAAAAAAAAAACTGTCACAAATGGATAAGGAAAAGACAACCCTATAGATAAACAGACAAATAAAACGGGCATTTCACAAAGAGAAAACATGAATAGGCAAGAAACATTTTAAAAGATGCTTGACCTCATTTGATGTAAAGAGATGAAAATTATTACCTCAATGAAACAAGCATTTACACGTACCAGACTTTCAGAAATTAAAGAACTGGATCATCCAAGCAGACAAAATGTGAAGAAACACGAACCCTTATATACTGCTAGTGAGTTTTTTGTTTTGTTTGTTTTGTTTTGTTTTGTTTTTTTGGAGATGGAGTCTTGTTCTGTCACCAGGTTGGAGTGCAGTGGCACGGTGTCGGCTCACTGCAACCTCTGCCTCCCGGGTTCAAGCAATTGTCCTGCCTCAGCCTCTCGAGTAGCTAGGATTACAGGCACACACCACCCTGCCCAGCTAATTTTTGTATTTTTAGTAGTGACAAGGTTTCACCATGTTGGTCAGGATGGTCTTAATCTCTTGACCTTGTGATCCGCCTGCTTCAGCCTCCCAAAGTACTGGGATTACAGGCATGAGCCACCGCACCCAGCCTGCTAGTGAGATTCTTTAACTGGTACAGTTACTTTGGAAAGATGTTTTGGTGTTACCTGGTAAAACTGAAGATGCAAGTGCCCTTTCATCAAGCAGTTCTACTACTAGGAGTGTGTGTGTGTGTTTGTATGTATATGTTATCTGTCCTTTCTCCATTGATTGTTAATACCACCTTTATCAAGTTATCCTATTTTCATGGGCCTATTTCTAGGCTCTCTAATATGTTATGTTGGTGGTTTGTTTATGCAACAATGTTGTGGTGGCTTAATTACTATAATTTAAAAGTAAGTTTTAGTGTCTAGTAGGGTCATCTTCCGGAATGTCTTCAGGGATGTTTGGCTATTCCTGGTCCTTTGTTCTTCCATATAAACCTTAGGATCAACTTGTCAAGTCTTATGCCTTATTGGGATTGTTATTGAAATTACATTGAATTACTTTGAATTGATAAGTCATTTTTGAAAATAATTTTCCTGAATATATTTCTCCATTTATTTAGGTCTATCTTAATGTCTTTCAGTCAAATTTTACAATTTTCTTTATAAACTTCTCATAGTCTTTTGTTAGATTTCTTCCTATGTATTGATGTGTGTCTGTGTGTTTGTGAGAGAGGGAGGGAGGGAAGAAAAAGGTAGTGGAGGAAGGAGAGAGAAAAAGAATATATAATTAAACATCAATTTAAAAACAGCTTTATTGAGAAATAATTTACATACCATAAAATTTACTCATTTTATGTGTACAGTTCAATGATTTTTAGTAAATCTTCAGAGTTGTGCAACTATCACTACAATCTAATTTTAGAACATTTCTATCACCCTAAAGCTCGTGCCAGTCACTCTTGGCACACTTGTTGGCAGTAACTCCTTATTCCTATCCCTAGCCCCAGGCAACCACCGATGTAGTTTTTAAAAAAAAAAAAAAAGGAAGACTTTTTTAAAGCCTTTTTAGTACGAACACATAAAAATACACAAAGTTGGCCGGGCGAGGTGGCTCACGCCTGTAATCCAAGCACTTTGGAGGCCAAGGTGGGCAGATCACCTGAGGTCGGGAGTTCAAGACCAGCCTGACCAACCTGGTAAAACCTCGTCTTTCAATAAATAAATAAAATACACAAAGTTGACAAGGTAGAACAGTGACTCCCAAACAACCAATAAGGACAGTCTTCTAATCTTCTAACTTCTTACCTGGATTGTTTTAAAACAAGTCTCATTTCTTCCATAAGTATGTCAGTATGTGTCTCCAAGGTATGACAGTTTCTTTTTAAACTGAACTAAAATTTCATTTTCATTATCACACCTAAAAAGATTAATAATTTTTTTCCCATTTATTTATTTTATTGCATTTTAGGTTTTGGGGTATATGTGAAGAACATGCAAGATTGTTGCATAGGTACACGCATGGCAGTGTGATTTGCTGCCTTCCTCCCCATCACCTACATCTGGCATCTCTCCCCTTGCTATCTCTCCCCAGCTCCCCATCCCCCACCATCCCTCCCCTATTTCCCCCCAACTGACCCCGGTGTGTAGTGCTCCCTCCCTGTGTCCATGTG
>NW_016107436.1:729499-730540 GCF_001604975.1 Cebus imitator
TTTTTTTTTTTTTTTTTGAGACAGGGCCTCACTCTGTTGCCCAGGCGGGAATGCAGTGTCACAGTCTGGACTTTCTGCAGCCTCACCTCCCAGACTCAAACAATCCTCCCGCTTCAGCCTCCCAGGTGGCTAAGACTATAGACATGTGCCACTAGGCTGGGCTAATTTTTGTTTATTTTTTTGTCCAGGGTTTTATGTTTCCCAGACTGGTCTCAAATTCCTGGGTTCAAGCAGCCCTCTGGCTCGGCCTCCCACGTCCTGGGATTACAGGTGTGAGCTACTGTGCCCAGCCTTCTGCATTTTTTTCATTGCCACATGTTCGTTGAAGAAACCAGATCATTTGTTAGTAGACTTTCTTACATTCTGGACTTGGCTAATTGCATTCTTGTGATATCATTTAATATGCTTTTATATCATATTTTCTGTAAAAAGGTAATTAGTTCTAGGGCAGCACATGCTGTCCAGTTAGAAATACAAATTAAAAATGCAAGACACATAATTTAAAATTTTCTAGTAGCTGCATTAACAAAAGTAAAAAAAAAAGGTGAAATTATCTTAATGGCACATTTTATTCATCCCAGATATTAAAAATATTATTCCACCACGTAATGTACATAATTATTAGTAAGATACTTTACAGTCTTCTTGTACCAAATCTTTGAAATCTGTTGTATATTTTATGTTCACGACATATCTCAATTCAAAGTAGCAACATTTCAGGTGCCCAGTAGTTACATGTGGCTGCCATGTTGGATAGCACAGATCTAGAGGTTTGATTTTAGGTTTGAGTTTTTTTCAAGAATAATTCATATGTGGTGCTGTGTACTTTATATTGCATTTCAACAGGAAGCAGATAATATATTTCCTTTTTTGTGATGTTAAGATTGGTCCAAGGCCGGGCACGGTGGCTCACGCCTGTAATCCCAGCACTTTGGGAGGCCGAGGCGGTGGATCACGAGATCAAGAGATCGAGACCATCCTGGTCAACATGGTGAAACCCCGTCTCTACTAAAAATACAAAAAATCAGCTGGGCATGGTGG
>NW_016107436.1:731040-742260 GCF_001604975.1 Cebus imitator
CTTGGCTGGAGTACAGTGGCACAATCTTGGCTCCCTGCAACTTCTACCTTCCGGTTCAAGCAATTCTCCTGCCTCAGCCTCCTGAGTAGCTGGAATTACAGGCGCCCGCCACCATGCCTGGCCAATTTTTGTATTCTTAGTAGAGATGGGGTTTCACCATGTTGACCAGGCTGGTCTCGAGCTCCTGAACTCAAGTGATCCGGCCCCCTTGGCCTCCCAAAGTGCTGGGATTACTGGTGTGAGCCACCTCACCCAGCCTTGTTTTGAGATTTAGATTGTACATTTATGTTCATTGGTACTTTACCTCAAGATGATTTTCATATTTAGCTAGCATTTTTAGGTGTTGAAAGGTATTTTCAGGGTAAATTAATGTTCTATTTGCCTGGAATGGAAGATATTAAATATTAATATTTTTAGTTAATCCATTAGCGTAAAATGAGAGAGCTAATATTGTCTATTATACCATAAAATAAGACTCTGCCTTTTAAAGTAGAAAATATGGAATTTATCCTTTGCACTATTGCCTCAAAAGTGACAATCTTCTTGGCAACCAAGTTGCATTACGTTTTCAAAATCTGTTATTAATTTGTATGCATTGTGCAATCTGAACAGAAGTGGTAGGAAAAAAATGGAGATTTTTTTCTTTGTATTGTTAACTATTTAACTGTAGATGTCTATGTGACTGTGAAGTATCCTTTTACCTTCTCAATAAAATGTTACTAATTAGCCAGGGTGCAGTGGCTCACGCCTGTAATTCCAGCACTTTGGGAGGCTGTGGATCATGAGGTCAGAAGACCGAGACTCTCCTGGCTAACATGGTGAAACCTTGTCTTTGCTAAAAATACAAAAATTAGCTGAACACGGTGGCATGTGCCTGTAGTCCCAGCTACTCGGGAGGCTGAGGCGGGAGAATTGCTTGAACCTGGGAGGTGGAAGTTGCAGTGAGCCGAGATCACGCCTCTGCACTCCAGCCTGGGCGACAGAGGGAGACTCCCTCTCAAAAAAAAAAAGTTACTAATTATTGATTAATAGGTACAAAGTGAATCAATTTGTGATGTTTTTCTCATGGTAATTTTGTGTTCGAAGTTCACATCCTTAGCTAGAAAAGAAAAAATACAAGACCTTGCTCATTAAATCCTAAAATATAAGGAACTAAAAATAAAGGCAGGATGGATGTCTCAGAATTCCATTTATTTTTTAATTCTCTAATAAGAATAGGGATTTCTAATATAGTCTGTTCAACAACTTTATAATAGAATCCACAGCAAAAGATATGTTTGATAGTAGTTTCACATTTTGTCATAAGAAAATAGTAGGAGATTGAAGTTGTTGCACATCATTTTAGTCCAAATGTCATCTGATTACCTCAGGTGCCTAAAATTATTGACTTTCTTACATTGTTTGAGGGATATATTTTTGTTTTAACCGTAAATAGCACACAGTGTTTTATTTTATTTATTTATTTTCTTGAGATGGAATCCTGCTCTGTCACCCAGGCTGGAGCATGATCTCGGCTCACTACAACCTCCTCCTCCTTGGTTCAAGCAATTTTCCTGTCTCAGCCTCCTGAGTAGCCGGGATTACAGGCACATGCCACCATGCCTGGCTAATTTTTCTTTCTTAATTTTTTTTTGCGGGGTGGGGGGAAGTATTTTTTAGTAGAGATTGGATTTTGCCATGTTGGCCAGGCTGGTCCTGAATTCCTGACCTCAGGTGATCCATCACCTCAGCTTCCCAAAGTGCTGGGATTATAGGCGTCAGCCAGCATGCCCAGTCACACACTGTTTTATTTGGTAGATTTCCTCAAGTCTTTTTGGAAGCAAGTGAAATAAAATTATGAAAAATGAAAACGAATATCCTTCTTCCCTTCAGTCTCTGTGGCTCAGTCTTAAGGCCTAAACATTGATACATGTTTGTTTTATGGTAGTCATAATTGTGATGTGGCAGTGAGAGATGAGAGAAATATTTTGAATCACGGCCTACAAGATATGATGTTCATTATTGTTCTCAAGTTATTTCATATGTTTTTTTTTTTCCCCCTGAAGAAAACCCAAGATCTTGTATGGCAGGGACTGTCTTCTACTTTTATGTACCTCTATTTTCTTTTTGTCAAACTTCAGGCCCATATAAATTTCCAGCTTGTTTAAAACATTTTTGCCTTGGTTACCTTGTACAATGGGATCTTGAACCTCATACCTGGGAATTTCTCTTACTATTCATAGAAAAATTATGCACATAGTGGAGAAAAGCTCAATCTAAGTTGACTTCATAGAACTTCCATATTTAGGGAAAGACCTTAAGATGTCTTGCTGGATCATTTGCTATTTGATATCTCCAGATTGCTCCTTATCCCAATGAAAACAGATAAAGGAGGTTGTACGGTAATTAGCTAATTCTGTAATTCTTGCCAAGATAGTAGGGGTTGTTCATTGTGAACACATTCTGCCACCAACAGCTGCGTTAGAACATTGTGTTTATTTGTGAGAGAATTTGAGTATGAACAATTTGGTTTAAAGATTAAATGGGGGAATAGATTATAATGATAAAACTGATCAATTTTTTAAATTAAAAATTACTGTTATACAGAGAAATTTACATTTAAAGCATTAAATATACTGAGCATTGTAGAAATTGAAAATTCTGTCTGTATTTTATTTGAAAGAGTTTCTAGCTCCCCTTGCCTTTTGAGAAGTAGACAGATGTACTGGAGGCAACCTAGCTTGGCATGATGAGCAACAGATTGGAACACAGAGCAGAACTAGGTGTACAGTGTCAGGAAGTACAACTCAGTGGGTATTTTCTATGCACAAGGAACTCTGACAGGCACTATAGTGGGAGAGGGTGATTGAGGTGAATATAAGCATGAATAAGAAGTAGTCTCCTAAATAATGTAAAATAATAATGCAGTGGAAATGGAATTAGGTAAGTAAATAATAGAAAACTGAAACATGTTAAACACAGTTTCCAATAACATGGTAAAAAAAAGAACACAGGAAAAAGCAATGAATATTGATTAAGGACTCACAGAAGATGTCATTAAGAATATGACTTTTAAGTTGATTCTAGAAAAAGGGAAGTATTTTGTTAGATGGAAGATGGCAATATGAGTGTGAAGATCTCTTTTTGGAGGAACTGTTAAATATGGAAGTATGCATTGCCAAAACACCAATTTTATTGAAGGATAAAGGAGAACATAAAGTCAAACCCTGTAATAATTAACATTTCTATAATATTTTTATGTACATATTTAAAACTTTGATAACAGCTCAGGGAAATATGTATTACCACCCCCAATATATACATGGTCCTGTGTATTTTAATGGAAGGCTCTGGATTTGAAGGCTAACCTTGTCACTTAAAAGCTATATGACCTTGGGTATTATTTGGTATTACTGAGTCTCAGTTTTCTCATCTACCAGATACATATAATACATTTTTCAGTAAATCGTTTCAGGGCTGCTGCATAGACTGTACAGTGCATCATTCCAGGGGTGGTGTTCACACAGACCAGGGCTGACAATGTCTTTTTCTGTAAAGAGCCAGATAGAAAATATTTTAGGCTTTGGTAGCCATAAACCATAAAATATCTGTCACACCAACTCAACCTTGCTGTTACAACACAAAAACAGCCATAGGCAATATGTAAACAAATGGGTATGACTGTATTCTAATAAAACTTCATTTATAAAATTCGATTCTGGGCCAGATCTGTCCCACAATTCAAAGTTTGCTGACTACATAGGGCAAGATGTGAATGGTGCACCCTTGAGTTGTGTAATTCTGTGACATAGGATGTTTTAAAGAATAAATTACGTATAGCACAGAAATATTTCTAGTTTAGTACACGTGAATGCTCAATGATAAAAGTCTATCTACTTTTCTTTCTTCTCTTTTTAAAGATACTGCCATTGAATTCTTAGGTAAAGCACTTAAACTTTTGCCCTCTACTTCAGAATTCTCAGTAGGGAAGTAAAAACGATCTTCTACCAGATTAACTGTAATTAGGTATATGAGTTAGAGTGATAATAGGTGAATGTTGTTTTGAATTTCTTAAAGTCAATGTTAACTAGAAATTATAAGACATTGTTATAACTGAGTGCCATTGTATTAGCAATTTTAACTACAACATAATAGGCAATGTGAAGCCTAAACTGATGGCACTATTTGGTGTCTTATGTGATTTGCTACTATTCGTAAATTAAAATTTTTACCTGGAGAATATATAATGTTTTGGATTTCAGCATAATTAGCATATGGTCCTGATTTTGGTACCCACCACATAGTTTTTGTCAGACTGTCATTGCATCATTCTTGAAATATAGCTAATAATTGAAAAAGAGGCTTGTATTCTTTTAGAGATACCTAGAAAGAGCAGGTAAGATGTGAACTTTCTTTTGCTTTATTATAGTTCTATTAATGGTGTTCCTTTCAAAGAATATTTTCTAAGATGTTTTTTCCCTCAGCGCTTTAAAAAGTTTTCATATCAAATTATGTAAATCAAATGTTGATTAGGTACTAGAGCTGATTTTGACATTGCTTTTGAGTCTTAGTTTAGGAATAACAAACTAATTGCAAGTTTTAGAATATTATATGCTAATCATTATTGTGAGAAGATTATGATGTTGAACTGCCATACGTAATTCTGTTCTCCCACTCTTAATGATAAGAGAAATATTTTATTGTTGTCATTTTAACTGTGGAATAAAGGATTTCCTATTCTCATGTTTGAAAATATTTCCTTCCCCTTACTCCATATAGAAATATTACGTACATTCTACCTGCATTATGATTAAAATTTTTTATCGTATTAATAAAAAATTTTGTTACAATAAAAATTGATACAATAAACTTTTTGATACAATAAAAAATACTGATACAAGAAAAAATTTTAATCGTAATGCAGGTAGAATGTATATAATATTTCTATATGGAATAAAGAGAAGAAAATACTTTCAAATATGAAATAAAACGTAAAATATATATAAGATTTATCATTTTAATCATTTTTGAGTATACAATTCAGTGGCATTAGATATACTCACAATTTTGTTTAACCATCACCACCATCTATTTCCAAAACTATTTCATCAGTCCAAATCAAACTTCATACCCATGAAACAATAACTTTTCATTTTCTCCTTCCCCTATCCCCTGCCATCCTCTAGAAACCTCTTTTCTACTTTTCATGTCTGTGAATTTGCCTATTTTTGGCCTAGGTATACTGCATGTAAGTGTAACCATATGATATTTGTCCTTGTGTGTCTGTCTTATTTCACATAGCATAATGTTTTGAAGGTTCATCCATGTTGTAGCATGTATCAGAATCTCTGTTTTTAAGACAGAGTCTCGCTCTGTTAGCCAGGTTGGAGTGCAGTGGCACTACCTCAGCTCACCACAACCTCTACCTCCCAGGTTCAAGTGATCCTCCCACCTCAGCCTCCTGAGTAGCTGGGCCTATGGCACATGACCACCAAGTCTGGCTAATTTTTTTGTAGTTTTGGTAGAAAGAGGATTTTGCCATGTTGTGCAGGCTAGGCTGGAACTCCTGAGCTGAAGACATCTGTCTGCCTTGGCCTCCCAAAGTGCTGGGATTACAGGCGTGAGGCACGAGGCACCATGCCCAGCCTCAGAATCTCAATTTTTAATTACTGAGTAATTAACATTGCATGTATATACCACCTTTCATGTATCCATTTATCTGTTGAAGGACACTTGGATGTTTTCACCTTTTTGACTATTGTGCATAATGCTGCTGTAGAAATTGGTATACAAAGTGTCTGTTGAGTCCCTGCTTGGAATTCTTTTGAGCATATGCCTAGGAGTGGAATTGCTGGATCACACGGTAATTCTATGTCTAACCTTTTGAGGAACTGCCAAACTTTTTTACAGTGGCATGCATTGTGCTTTAACAGATAGTTTTGGAAGACTTTTTCTTACCTTATTTAAATTTTTTTTTTTTTTTTTTTTTTGAGACGGAGTTTCGCTCTTGTTACCCAGGCTGGAGTGCAATGGCACGATGTCGGCTCACCACAACCTCTGCTTCCTGGGTTCAAGCAATTCTCCTGCCTCAGCCTTCCGAGTAGCTGGGACTACAGGCATGCACTACCATGCCCAGCTAATTTTTGTATTTTTAGTAGAGACGGGGTTTCACCATGTTGACCAGGATGGTCTCGATCTCTTTACCTCATGATCCACCTGCCTCGGCCTCCCAAAGTGCAGGGATTATAGACGTGAGCCACCACACCCAGCCTAAAATGTTTCTTTTTAAAATAAGAAAATGTCTTGGATTTTCATAAATTGTTATTTGGGGGTAATAACATTTCTGTATTTGCCTTTTTCGTACTTTTTTATTTTTCCAAATTTGAAATATTAAATACTGATTTCTTTGGCCTGCATTCACCAAGAAGTTAAAAAGATCCTTGCATTCCAGCAAGTGAAACATGCTATAAATAAATCATGCTACTTCTCTAACTATTAATATTTAACACTTGGGATTCCCAAGCATTCTGAAACTTGTATGATAACAAAACACTAGATTTTGCTTATGTCCTAGAAAATGCTTGCATTTCTCAAAAAGAATACACTCTAGTTTTTTTCTAAAGTTAAATCTGTGCTGTATCTAGTCCATTATGAGTACCTAGCTTGAAAAGTAAACAATGTTAAACAGGAAAAAAAATGAGACAGTACTTAATAACAGTTAAGCTTTATGGAGTATTTACTATATGCCAGACCCTGTGCTAAGTAAACACATTAATTTAACCTCACAACAATGTATATTGGGTAGAAGCTCTCATTGTCTTTATTTTACAAGTACAAAACTTGAGACACACAGAGAGGTTAAATAAGTTGCCCATGGTCACACAAGTAGCAAGTAGTAGATTCATATTTAATTGCGAACATCTTTATCTACAAGCATATTTTAGTGACTGCATGTTCCCACTGATGAAGATAATAAATAGATCTTTATTCTTATCTTTTGGCATTTACAATAAAGATGAGCCCAAAACGCTTAATATTACTGTTGTAAGGGCATAGCTAAAAAATGGTAATTGGACCTTAATTATAGAGATTTGAGGGCTACTTATTCCCATATATACACCTTACTTAGTGTAAACTTTTGATATAGACTGACCCCAAGTTCATTATTTGCTTGGTATTTCAGACACTGACAACCCATTTATGAGCCAATGATAATTAGATCACCTAGATCTTGGTTTAAACTTACTACTGATACCACATCCTTTTTGTTCTTTATTATTTTTGAGTGCTTCTCCCCTACTTCCTTCAAACGCTCTTGCTTTCTGGAAAAATCTCTTTATGTAAGCTCCTTATGGGCAACAGTTGATGAATAATGCTTGGTACATAATTAGTACTGAATAAATATTTGTTGAATAGCCATGTGCAGTGGCACATGCTGGTAGTCCCAGCTAAGTCAGGAGGCTAAGGTGGAAGGATCACCTGAGATCAGGCATTTTAGGCTACAGTGCTTTATGATAGTGATATGAGTAGCCACTATGCTCCAGCCTGTACAACATGGGCTTTGTGGATAAAATGAGAAAAAATTTTGATGAATATATCTATATTGTTTCTCTTTATAAATCTTTGGATGATGAAATCCAAAATTATAACTGTTGTTATTGTTGATCGCTGCCCCCCAATTTTCCATAGGCATATTGCTATTTCTTTATTTTTTTGGAGACAGACTTGCGATCTGTTTCCCAGGCTGGAGTGCAGTGGTGTGATCGCAGCACACTGAAACCTCTGCCTCCCAAGTTCAAGCGATTCTCCTGCCTCAGCCTCCTGAGTAGCTGGGACTACAGGCATGCACCACCACACCTGGCTAATTTTTTTTGTATTTTTAGTAGACACAGGGTTTTGCCATGTAGACCAGGCTGGTCTTGAACTTCTGAGCTCAAGTGATCCACATCCTTCAGCCTCCCAAAGTACTGAAATTACAAGCATGAGCAACTGTGTCTGGTCCATCATAGCCATATTTCTAATTATTTTCTTTTCTTGAATATACAAGAAGTACTATAACTGTATTAATCCATTCTTACATTATTATAATAAATACCTGAGAGTGGGGAATTTATGAACAAAAGAGGTGTTTTTTTTTTGTTTTTTTTTTAAAAGACAGAGTCTCCGTCTGTCGCCCAGGCTGAAGTGCAGCGGGTACCAACTTGGCTTACTGCAATTTCCACCTGCCGGGTTCAAGCAGTCTCCTGCCTTAGCCTCTCAAGTAGCTGGCACTACAGGCATGTGCCACCATGCCTGGCTAATTTTTTGTATTTTTAGTAGAAACGGGGTTTCATCATGCTGGTCAGGCTGGTCTCAAACTCCTTGTGATCCACCTGCCTTGGCCTCCCAAAGTGCTGGGATTATAGGTGTGAGCTGCTGCACCCAGCCAAACAAAAGAGGTTTAATTGGCTTAGGGTTCTGTAGGCTGTACAGGAAGCATAGTGGCTTCTGCTTCTGGGGAGGCCTCAGGAAATGTATAATCATGGTGAAAGGCAAAGGGGAGTAAGGCTTCTGGCATGGTGCCAGTAAGAGAGAGAGAGCAGGAGAGAGGTGCTACGTGCTTTTGAAGGACATGTCAGGGCCGGGTGTGTTGGCTCACACCTGTAATCCCAGCACTTTGGGAGGCCCAGGCAGACTAATCACCTGAGGTCAGGAGTGTGAGACCAGGCTGGTTAACATGGTGAAACCCGTCTCTACTAAAAATACAAAAATTAGCCAGGCGTGTTAGTGTGACTGTAATCCCAGCTACTCAGGAGGCTGAGGCAGGAGAATCACTTGAACCTGGGAGGCAGAGGTTGCAGTGAGCAGAGATGGTGCTACTTCATTCCAGCCTGGGAAACAGAGCCAGACTCCATCTCAAAAAAGTAAATAAATAAAATTAATATATAAAAGACATGTCTTAAGTGGGCACTTACTAGTGTGAGGAGAGAACCAAGAGGATGGTGCTAAACCATTTGTAAAAATCGACCCCCATGATCCATTCACCTCCCACCAGGCCCCACTGTAACACTGGGGATTACAATTGGACATGAGATTTGGGCAGGGACAGAGTTCCAAACCATATCAATAACAATGATAAAGGGCATGAATTTTTGTGTCAGATCTGAAATTAATCCTTGCTCCACTTACTAATTTTGGGTGACCCTGGGCAAGATATGAAACCTCTCCAACCTCAAGTTTCTCCTCAGGAAAATGTGGTTGATAATAGTACTATCTCACAGGATTGCTGCTAGGATTAGGGAAGATAATAATACATGTGATATGCTAAGCCACGTGCAGGATGCATTAATATACAATGAATTTTTGGTTTTGGGTTTCAAATTAATTGAGATTCAACTGTAAAAGACATGATTGAAATCCCAAAGGAGAGTGCTTATTGGACTAAAAATAGGAAATATATACATAAATGACTTTAAAACACTAACAGACTATATGAATAAGTTAAAATGAATAAAGTAGAGACATCAATGACTATTATTTCATTATAGTATCCAAATGGTGCTAGAAGCTCAACAAAATTATTGTCCATGTGCTGTTATCTTATTTAGATATACAAACAAATATTTTTAAATAAATGTATTTAAATTATATCATTAATAAAATAAATTACTTGTGGGAGTGAGTCATAATTAAGCAAATACTGGATAGCAAGGACCCTGGAAAAACTAGTGGAAGAGATGGAAATAGAGTAATAACCGAAGTCTTCTTTAACAATGAAGGAAACTTATTTTGGTACTCTAGGGGGTTCGGGAAAGGGTTTTCCTAGGCTCACAACTCTATTGTTATTTACTAAAGGCAGGGAGGCAAGTGGGCTGAAAGTATGAAAACTGTCCTTTCCCAGATTTCTTCCCCATCTTGTCTAAAATGACACCAATTATTCAACATTTATGCTCCTTTTAGTATAAACTAGTTTATTTCTAATAACTAATTGAGATATATCAAGGTAATGAGATTTTGAAAGGAGATCAAGGAAAAAGCAGGAGATCATTTTAAAGCATAAGTTGTTGATGAAGACAAAGCTTTTAGTGGGAGTTGAAGTGGCAGCTTTAGGAAAGAATCTGGCAGGAAGAAGACCAAGATAGCCCAGATAGTAATAAGGATTACCAAAACGAGAGATGGAAAGAAGAATATAGTAAAGGAGCTGAGCAAGTAACAACAGCAAAAAAAATGGAAAGAGGCCAAAGAAAAGGAGGCACTGAAGCATAGCATTGAGTGAGATAATCAGCAAGTATGCGACTAGGAGCAAGAACTGTAAAATATGAGCAGCAGCATGGGTTGCTACTTAGAAGTAAAGTTGCTGAGTCTCATTTTTTTTTTATTCCTTGACCGGTCCCAAATATCTTTCTCCAAACAAGAGGGAATATGAACCAACTTCTTACTCTGTTATGGGTGGAGCTAATAATTATGGTTAGAACAACTGCTAGGTGTTTGCTATATTGTTAGCTAGAATGATGGAAAATTGGAGCCAGTTTCTATTGGCCATCTGCTGTGGTCTTATACTAGGATTAAGTGTTTACTAAAAATAGAACGGGTTAACAGTCCTAAAGGTGTATCCCTTAGGCATTTGTAAACTTGCTCTTTTATTAGAATAATTTGTGTTTTAAACACTGGTTGGCCATGAATTGAAAATGTAAAGATTAGGATTGAATAGGTAGTTCTTTTCTGGAATACATGATGTGATTTTTTTCTGTCAGGTAATTCTAATTACAACAAGCATAGGTTTAAGCCTCTGGCTGATAGTTAAAGTTATGGTATCACTCAGGTCTACCACACTGCCAGGACTTGCTGTTGGAGAGAGAATAGATTGTAATTGGTTCTATTGTTTAGGGTTTGTGACAACTGAAGGCTTCCAAGGCCAGTTGCCCTACTCTTTCCTTTTCGTCGCATGTAAGTGAGGCAGGAAAGTATTGTGAAAAAAATATGTCAAGAGAGCTGACTTATGATGATGATTACTATTCTTGTTTGACCTGGGGCAAACCCTTCCGAGCCTAATTTGTTTTTAATTTTCCAAGTGGAAGCATTATTGTAGGGTCAGACATTATAGCGTATGTGAGCAATTTTTAAACTATAAAGGCAACATATAAAAATGACGTTTTGGGCCGGGCGCGGTGGCTCAAGCCTGTAATCCCAGCACTTTGGGAGGCCGAGGCGGGTGGATCACGAGGTCAAGAGATCGAGACCATCCTGGTCAACATGGTGAAA
>NW_016107436.1:742467-744218 GCF_001604975.1 Cebus imitator
GGGTAACAAGAGCGAAACTCCGTCTCAAAAAAAAAAAAAAAAAAAAAAAGAAAGGCTAAAATGGGCATATCGTTATCATGTAAGCATTTCTCGTAAATTTTTCAAGGGATGAAATGGGCAAGAAAGGAACTATGGAAGTAATGGAAAAAGAGTCATGTGGGTGTTTGCATGAAAGACAGACTTACTTGAAATTCTAGGCACAGGAATTGTTTCTCAGGATTGTGATTACGCTATTCTCTGAAAGATTTAGGTGAAAGGGCAAAGACCTTATTTATGATTAGATATGTTTTATATCAAAATACAACAATAATGAATATAGAAGAATGGCTCTCATGCATCTATAGTTACTCTTTTAAATTTGAAAATAACATTGCTGGCTGCTATCTGAATCACCTCTTGTTTAGTTATATTTTTTTCCCTAGGAAATTGTGTTTTGTATATTGTTTAATTATTGTAAGACATCTGCAAAATTAGCACCACAGGAAAGATAAAAAGTTAAAAAAGAAAAACATCTGCAAAATTAAGCATTGATTAGACTAAATATGGACAAGATACAAAATTTAATTTTAATTCAATATAATGGACTATCCCCAAATATACAGATGTGTAGGATATTATATATGTTTTTAAAACATGAGTTAGAGAAAGGATTGGAGAAAGTGTTTGAAAGGACATGAGCACAAAGATGAATATCTAAATTCAAGGTAGAAAATGTATGTAAGAATTATCAGTCAATACATTTATTCATATATAATTTACAATTATATATAAATTATATATAAATCATATAATATGAGAAGAAATCTGTAGGTTGTCCTAAATGTAGCAGTCTTAATCTAAATAATCTATTGAACCAATACTCTAAGACTCTACATAGGCATAGATCCTAACCAAGAAGTTGCTAATCAACTGCTGCACTGATACAGAATAAACCTTTTATTTTTATAATTTTGTGTACTCAAAAGTTTATATCAGTGAAGACAGATATTTCTTCAATCTAATCATTATTAGTCATTTTAATGGAATCAAATAATCATGAAAGGGGAAAGGTTCAGTTGTAAAATCTTTATTTTTATTAATGAATTTAGGTTGCTTTAGTTGCTAATAAATGTTGTTTTATGTTAATACTATTGTTTGCTTCTTTGTGTTTTATCTTGCATTGTGTTACTGTGAAGAGAAGAAATTGATTTAAAATATCTGGCTTATGCAAAGGCATAAGAATGATACAGTGGACTTTGGGGACTTGGGGGGAAAGAGTGGAAGGGGGTCAAGGGATAAAAGACTACAAATACGGTGCGGTGTATACTGCTTGGGTGATGAGTGCATCAAAATCTCACAAATCACCCCTAAAGAATTTACTCATGTAACCAAATACCACCTTTACCCCATTAATTTATGGAAAACTAAAAAGTAAATAAATAAAGGGATGAACTTTTGATTCACACAGACACACACAAATAAATACAATCTGGCTGAGTGCAGTGGCCTATGCCTGTAATCCCAGCACTTTGGAAGACTGAGACAGGAGGATCCCTTGAGTACAGGAGTTTGAGACCAGATTGGGCAATATTAGTAAAACTGTCTCTATAAAAAATTAAAAACAAACAAAACTTCTGAATAAAATATCTAAGTGTATTTCTTATTTTTCTTTTCCTTCTTTTTTTTTTTTTTTTTTTTTTTTTTTTTTTTTTTTTTTTTTTTTTTTTTTTTTTTTTTTTTTTTTTTTTGTTTTTTTTTTAAAAGACAGAGTC
>NW_016107436.1:745709-746712 GCF_001604975.1 Cebus imitator
CATGTTGACCAGGATGGTCTCGATCTCTTGACCTCGTGATCCACCCGCCTCGGCCTCCCAAAGTTCTGGGATTACAGGCTTGAGCCACCGCGCCTAGCCCTTATATGCTTTTAAGGAGCTTTACTTATGGTAATGATGGATTGTGCTGACCCATTTAAACTCTCTTTCTTGGTCTTTTTTGTAATGAATTGCTTTCTTATTTAGATGTGCTGGCTGGGGTTGAGGGTACATTTTTGAGTCAGTGGAATATGGAAAATATGGAAAAGCCTGCATTGGGCTTTAAGTCCATGATCTTTTTTTATTTTTTTGAGACAGAGTTTTGCTCTTGTTGCCCAGGCTGGAGTGCAATGGCACGATCTTGGCTGACTGCAAACTCCGCCTCCCAAGATTAGGTGATTCTCCTGCCTCAGCCTCCTGAGTAGCTGGGATTACAGGCATAAGCCACCACACCTGGCCAAAGTCCATGATCTTAAACCAGTGTTTTATCCAACTTAACTGTTTACAATCTTTTAAGCCATTTAAATATGTCTGTCTATTCAGATATTCTGTTACAGTGGGTCTAGGAGAGGGAGATGAGAACCTATAAATTTTAAAAATAATTGGCTGGGTTTTCTGGCCTTCACACCTATAATCCCAGCACTTTGGGAGACCGAGGCAGGTGGATCACCTGAAGTCAGGAGTTCGAGACCAGCTTGGCCAATATGGTGAAACCTCGTCTCTACTAAAAATATAACAGGTAGCTGGGTGTGGTGGCAGGCACCTGTCATCCCTGCTACTCAGGAGGCTGAGGTGGGAGAACCACTTGAGCCCAGGAGGTGGAGGTTACAGTGAGCTGAGATCACGCCAGCCTGGGCAACAGAGAGAGACTCAGTCTTAAAAAATAAAAATAATAAAATGTCCTTGCTTCAGCACCACATATACTAAAATTGGGATGATACAGAGAAGATTAGCATGGCGCCTGCGCAGGGATGACATGCAAATTCGTGAAGAGTTACATATTTTT
>NW_016107436.1:747962-749466 GCF_001604975.1 Cebus imitator
AGAGACGGGGTTTCACCATGTTGACCAGGATGGTCTCGATCTCTTGACCTCGTGATCCACCCGCCTCGGCCTCCCAAAGTGCTGGGATTACAGGCTTGAGCCACCGTGCCCGGCCTGAGTTACATATTTTTTTATAATTAAAAAAGAATAATAATAAAATAGTAATAATTGTAATTTTTATTTAATGTAATACATGTATAATTTTTTTAAGTGAAATAGTATACTTTAAAGCGTATACTAAGAACAGTTTCTTACCCTTCTTCGTTCTCAATTCCTCCTTGGAAACAACTATTTTAATGTTTTTTTCTCTCTCTTCCTCTCTTTGTTTTTCTTTACATTGGGATGGTAACATCAAGAGAAGCAACTATTTTTAATTAGTATTATGTTGATTGCTATTATTTTGAGACAGAGTTTTGTTCTTGTTGCCCAGGCTGGAGTGCAATGGCACGATCTGGTTCACCTCAACCTCTGCCTCCTGAGTTCAACCAATTCTCCTGCCTCAGACTCCCAAGTAGATAGTAATTACAGACATATGCCATCACGCCCGGCTAATTTTATATTTTTCTAGTAGAGATGGGGTTTCTCCTTGTTGGTCAGGCTGGTCTCATACTTGCGACCTCAGGTGATCCACCTCCCTCAGCTTCCCAAAGTACTGGGATTACAAGCATGAACCACCGCGCCCAGCCATTTTTAATACTTTAAATGATTTGTTCTGGGATTTACCTGTCTGTAAATAATGTCTGCTGTGGACATGTTAATATGTTAAATATTGGGGGAAAAAAAAGAATGTTTATATTGCTATTTCTTATTTTTTGAGTTATAGACAGTAACTCTTTGTTTTCTATTCTGGAAGATAAAGCTTTAACAATTTTATCCCAACTCCTGCTACCACTTACTTTGCCCCACAAACTCCCAGTATAATCATACCACAACTTTAGGCAAAATAACATTTACATTGTTTGAATTATGTATATATTATTAACAACTGAGCCATCATATACTGTGTTTACATTTTCTTTCTTATATAACCTTTTGTTTTTCCTGGATTTAATAATTTACTTTTCATTTGTTTAGTTTTCCCATGTCCCTATTGTCCTTTATTTTCTGAACTTTGCAATAGAAATATAAAAACCATTATCAATATAGTTAAACATCTTGGATAATCATTTTTTGTAAGGCTTTCATCTTGGAACTTTGCATCTACCTGTTCCAATCCAGAGTGTACGCTCTCTACATCTTCTGTGTAGCCCTACCATGATCCTTGTGGTTTCTGATGATGCTTTTTCATTAGAGCTTCAGTTTTCTGGCTTTCATTTCTTTCTGGGTTTCCTTCCTCGTTTTGCTGGTGCACATCCTTTACTAGTCTTCTTATAAAAGATTCATGGTGGCCAAACATGGTGGCTTATGCCTGTAATCCCAGCAATTTGGGAAGCTGAGGCAGGTGGATCACCTAGGGTCAGGAGTTCGAGACCATCCTGGCCAACATGGTGAAACCCTGTCTTTA
>NW_016107436.1:750854-759705 GCF_001604975.1 Cebus imitator
TGAGCCACTGCACCCAGCCTAGACTCTTCTCTTTAGCCAGCATTTTGGGAACTAAGCAAGGGAATACAGCTGTTTGTATATAATTTTTCACATAGTATTCTTAATTTCAGTAAGGTGATTTACCTCAGTCCCTCACTATATACCTTGTGTCTTTGAATATAAGGCTGTCCTGGTTCAATTAATCAGAAAATATTTTCTCTCCTACCAGTGTGAGGGAGGTGCGCTTGTTTGGTTGCATGGGAGGTTGGAAGAAGAGTATCTTAGGTATTTATTCTGTATAATTTCAGTTAATTGCAATGTTTCCAACATTTCTTATACCTGCTGTCTGAGATAGCTGGTATCTCCAGTTCCTTAGATTCCTTTGATGGGAACCAGCTAGATTCTTGGTGTCATCCCCCACTGGATAGTTTGGACTCAGCTTTCTCTGTCCTGCTATGTGAAGGTTGCTACTCCTTCATTCCCTTTCTTGCTTTCAAATATTTGTTAATCTTTTTTGTCTACTATCATTTCTTCCATGTCTTTTTGTTATTTTAATTTCACATTTCAGGAGGTTTCTGAGATAAATGGATGTGTGTAACCTGCTATTTTAATTCAGAAGTCCTGAAAGGCCAACATTATTGCCAGTGCTTTTATTTTTTCTGTGATAGGCACTGTGTTCTAAGGCAGCTCATTTCCTCTTTGGGAAGCACTGTTTTTTAGTGTCTGCTTATCTTGAGTGAAAGTCTGTCTCTGTAGGACTATTGATCCTATTTCTGCACCTTAGAGTATTCCAGATAAATCTGTTGCCTTCCACATGGTAACCTTTTGTAGACTTAAACACAGTATTAGAATTTCAGTATTTTTTCTTCTCTAGAGTAGACATAATCTAGTTCCTCTATTTGATCCTCAGAAAATATTGTTTTAAATTTCTTCACTATCCAGGTCATTCATTTCTGAATTAACTGTTCTTAAAGAATGATACCTAGAATTGAGAGCAGTATTCCAGGTAGGATCTAACCAGCACAGACTAGAATAAATTATTATCATTTTCTTTTGAGATATTGTTTGATTAAAAAAAATAATAAACCCAGCACTCCTGGTATGTTCTGTAAAGGGAGAAGTTTCTCAGAATTTTATCTGCTCGAAATTAAAGAAAAAATGTAAAGCTTCTACTACTTCTATATGTAGAGAGAGAAACCTGAAACATACAGTGATTTGGTTTTGTTTTGTTTTTAAATTAGAACAATTGGTACTCCTTTTAAAAAATAATCTGGAGTGTAGGTTGAGAATTAAGATGTTCTGCATAATAACATAACAGGAATTTTTAAACTTTAATTTTGAAATATTTTTAGACTCATCTAGAAGTTGCAAAAATAATACAGAGAGTTCACATGTACTCTTCACCTAGCTTCCCCCAATGACATCTTACATAACCATAGAATAATTATCAAAATCAGAAAACTGACATTGATATAATATTATTTATTAACTAAAATACTGACCTTATTTGGATTTCACTAGGCTTTTGTTTGTTTTTTGAGGTGGCGTCTCACTCTGTCACCCAGGCTGGAGTGCAGTGGTGCAATCTCTGCTCACTGCAACCTCCACCTCCTGGGTCCAAGCGATTCTCCTGCCTCAGCCATCCGAGTAGCTAGGACTACAGGCATGTGTCACCACTCCTGGCTACCACTAATTTTTTTTTTTTTTTTTTTTTTTTTTTTTTTTTTTTTTTTAGTAGAAACGGGGTTTTACCATGTTGGTCAGACCAGTCTTCAACTCCCAACCTCAAGTGATCCACCTGCCTCAGCCTCCCAAGATTTCACCAGTTTTAACCTACAATCCTTAAAAAATGGCTGGGTGCAGTGGCTCACGCCTGTAATCCCAGCACTTTGGGAGGCTGAGGCAGGTGGATCACGAGGCCAGGAGTTCGAGACCAGCCTGACCAACATCGTGAAACCCCGTCTCTACTAAAAATACAAAAATTAACTGGATGTGGTGGCTCACGCCTGTAATCCCAGCTGCTCAGGAGGCTAAGGCAGGAGAATTGCCTAAACCTGGGAGGTGGAGGTAGCAGTGAGCCAAGATCGTACCGCTGCACTCCAGCATAGGAGACAGAGTAAGACTTTGTCTCAAAAAAAAAAAAGTTTGGTGGTGCGGGTATATGTAGTTCTACAGGATTTTGTCACACCTATGAATTCATATGACCATTACCACAATTGGGATATAGAACTTCCAAAGAAACTCCCATGTGCTAACCCTGTACAGTCACACCCCAATCCTAATCCCTGGCAACCACTGATCTGTTCTCCATCACTATATTGTGTCACTTTGAGAATGTTATATAAGTGGAATTATCCAGTATGTGCTTTTAAAACCCAATAGTTTTTCAGCAGTTACCTCATCGCCCCCGTTAAGAAGTCTCCGGTTACTATTATTGCCATCTTTATGCCCATGAATACCCCAAATTTAGCTCTCACTTATAAATGAGAACATGTGGTATTTAGCTTTCTGTTCTTGCATTAATTCACTTAGGATAATGGACTCCAGCTGCACCTGTGTTGCTGCATTGGACCTGATTTTGTTCTTTTTTTTTTATGGCGGTTTAGTATTTCATGGTATGTCCGCCACATTTTCATTATCGAGGCCACATTTGATGTGCATCTCGGTTGATTCCATGTCTTTGCTATTGTGAATAGTGCTGCGATAAGCATGCAAGTGTATGTGTCTTTTTGATAGAATTATTTGTTTTCTTTTGGATATATATCCAGTAATGGGATTCCTGGGACAAATGGTAGTTCTGTTTTAAGTTCTTTGAGAAATCATCAAATTGCTTTCCATAGTGGCTGAGCTAATTTGCATTCTCACCAACAGTGTGTAAGTGTTCCCTTTTCTCCACAGCCTTGCCAACATCTGTTGTTTTCTGACTTTTTAATAATAGCCATTCTGACATCTGACTGATGTGAGATGGAATCTCATTGTGATTTTGATTTACATTTCTCTGATGATTAGTGATGTGGAGCATTTTTTCACGTTTATTGGCCACTTGTTTGTCTTCTTTTGAGAAGTGTCTGTTCATGTCTTTTGCCCATTTGGAAGTGTTTTGTGGTTCTTGTAGAGGTATTTCCCCTCCTTGCTTAGATATATTCCTAGGTTGCTTTCATTGTTGTTGTTTGTTTTGTTTTGTTTTGTTTTGGTGGAGTGGAGGATATGACTCTTATAAATGGGATTGCATTGTTGACTAGTTTGCCCACTTTTTAATTGGACTGCTTACTTAGAGTTGAAGTTAGAGATTTCCTTATTTGTTCTAGATATAAATTCTTTGTCAAATATATGTGATTTGCAAATATTTTCTCCCAATCTGTGGCTGCTTTTCTCATTTTCTTAATGTATTTCACAGAGCAAAATTTTTAATTATGATGAAGTGTAATTTATTAACTTTTTAATGGATTTTACTTTTGGTGTCATATCAAAGAACATTTTCCCTAAATTTAGGTCACACAGAATTTCTCTTTTTTTTTCTAAGAGTCTTATAGTTCAACATTTGATAAAATTATGCATTTGAAGTTTGTTAATTTTAGTATAACTTGTGAGGTTTATGTCAAGGTCTATTTTGTCACCTACAGGAGACCAGTTGTCCCAACATCATTTGTTAAAAGGACTATCCTTGCTTCATTAAATTGCTTTTATACCTTTGTCAAAAGTTAGTTGTCTATACATGTGTGAGTCTATTTTTTTACTCTTTTTCTGTTCTATTCATATATGTGTTTATATGTCTCCCAATGTGACCATTTCACTGTTGTGTCTATGTAATGTCTTTAAAAAGCTAATGTGATTATCCTTATTTTATTCTTTTTTCAAAATTCTTTTAGCTATTCTAATTCCTTTGTCTTTCCATATAGATTTTAGAATCAGCTTGTTCATATGTAAAAATCTGTTAGGATTTTGATAGGAATTGCATTAAACCAACTGCAGGTCAATTTTGAGAGAACTCACATCTTTACTTTGTCAAGTCTCCCAATCCATGAGCATGCTACATCTCTCCAGTATTTAGGTCATTAAGACTTTTTTTTGGCCTGATGCAGTGACTCATGCCTGTAATCCCAGCACTTTGAGAGGCTGAGGTGGGAGGATTGCTTGAGCACAGGAGTTCAAGACCAGTCTCAGCAACACAGTGAGACTCCATCTCTACAAAAAATAGAAAAATTCGCCAGCTGTGGTGGTGCATGCCTATAGTCCCAGCTACTGGGGAGGCTGAGGCGAGGTGATTGAGCCCAGGAGGTCAAGACTATAGTAAGCCATGATTGTACCACTGCATTTTAGCTTGGGTGACAAAGCAAGACCCTGTCTCAAACAACAAAAAAACAAATTTATCAGTATTTTGTAGTTTTTAGCACACAGATCCTGTGCATGTTTTGTTAGATTTATACCCAAGTTTTAAATTTTTTAGTGTTACTGTAAATGGTCTGGGAAATTTTATTACTCATGATATTGTTGGGCCTTCCCACTGTAGTTTTGTATTTTATTAAAACGTATATTTTTGACTGGGTACAGTGGCTTACACCTGTTAATTCCAGCATTTAGGAGGCAGAGGTAGGAGCATTGCTTGAGCCCAGGAGTTCAAGACTAGCCCAGGCAATATAGTGAGACCTTTATCTCTACAAAAAAAATTTTTGTAATGAGCCATGCATGGTGGTGCATGCCTGCAGTCCCAGCTACTCAGGAGGCTGAGGCAAGAGGATTGCTTGAGTCCAAGAGTTTTGAGGCTGCAGTGAGCTATGATCATGCTACTGCACTCCAGCCTGGGTAACAGAACAAGATCCTGTCTCAAACAACAAAACAAAACAAAAACAAATGGGACGTTCACTTCAGCAGCACATACACTAAAATTGGAATGATACAGAGAAGACTATCATGTTCCCTGCACAAGGATGATACTCAAATATTACATCTTATAATTTAAAAAAACAAATGGGGAAACTGAGACTTAGAACAGTCAGGTAATTCATTGCCTAAGGTTACAAAATTAGAAAATGGTAGAGCTAGGATTCAAACCCAGGTGTAGCTTTAGAATCTCTAACATGATCTTAACCACTATACTATGCTGCCCAAAGCAAAGCCATCCTGATATACTCTAGCTGCTCCTGTTTTTTAAGTGTTGGATATATATTGTTGCTCAAAAATGACAATAATTGGTCTAAGACTACTAACTTTATCTTTTATGTTACCCAGATTCAAATTCTTTCAGGTAAAAATGAACCATTTATAACATTAAGATTAATGTAGTTCATCATTGCCTTCTTTTTATCTAAATCAAAGAATTCCCAGGGGGGCTGGCGTGGTGGCTCACACCTGTAATCCCCACACTTTGGGAGACCAAGGCATGAGGATTTAATGAGGCCAGAAGTTCAAGACCAGCCTGAGCAACAGAGTGAGATTCTGTCTTTTTCTTTTGGGGGGGGGGTGGAGGGGGAGAAGACAGAGTCTTGCCCTGTTGCCAGGTGCGAGGCTGGAGTGCAGTGGCACAATCTCGGCTCACTGCAACCTCTGCTTCCCGGGTTCAAGCAATTCTCCTGCCTCAGCCTCCCAAGTAGCTGGGACTACAGGCGTGCGCCACCACACCCAGCTAATTTTTGTATTTTAGTAGAGATGGGGTTTCACCCTGTTGGTCAGGATGGTCTCGATTGCTTGACCTCGTGATCTGCCTGCCTCGGCTGTCCAAAGTGCTGGGATTACAGGCGTAAGCCACTGCACCTGGCCCGAGATCCTATCTTTATAAAAAAATTTAAGAATCAACTGGGTTTGTTGGCGCATACCTGTAGTCGTAGCTACTCCAGAGGCTGAGGTGGGAAGGATCACTTGAGCCCAGGTATTGGACGTTACAGTGGGCCGTGATAGTGCCAGCCTGGGCAACAGAGTGAAACCCTGTCCCTGAAAAAAGCAGGGCTGGGCGCAATGGCTCACGCCTGTAATCCCAGCACTTTGGGAGGCTAAGGTGGGTGGATCACGAAGTCTAAAGATGGAGACCATCCTGGCCAACATGGTGAAACCCCGTCTCTATTAAAAATACAAAAACTAGCTGGGCATGTGGTGCACACCTGTAGTCCAGCTACTCAGGAGGCTGAGGCAGGAGAATTGCTTGAACCTGGGAGCTGAAGGTTGCAGTGAGCCAAGATCACTTCATTGCACACTCCAGCCTGGTGACAGATTGAGACTCTGTCTCAAGAAAATGAAAAGAAAACCCAAGAAACAAAAAGTATTACCAGGATATGCAACTGTGAGAGAATGAGAATAAATACACAACATGCACGCACACACACACACGCATACACATGCATGCACACACACACACACACACACACACACACACACACACACACTCTAAATCTTTCATTATCCCTAATAGTTACAAACTGATTTTATTTCTGTTTAAGATTACTCAGAAACATTTATTGGACTTTTAATTTATGTTAAGGAATTGTTTAAAAGACCTTCAGAAATTCTGTTAAAATCATGAGACAATTATTTTTTTTTTAGATGGAGTCTTGCACTGTCACCCAGGCTGGGTTCAGTGGCACCATCTCCGCTCACTGTAACCTCTGTCTCCTGGGTTCAAGCAATTCTCCTGCCTAAGCCTCCCAAGTAGCTGGGATTATAGGTGCCCGCTACCACATCCTGCTATTTTTTTGTATTTTTAGGGGGTTTCACTATGTTGGCCGGGCTGGTCTTGAACTCCTTACCTTGTGATCCACCTGTCTTGGCCTCCCAAAGTGCCAGGATTGCAGACATGAGCCACTGCGCCCAACCGATGAAGCTTTTATTTATTTATTTATTTATTTATTTTTTATTTTTTTTTTTTGGGACGGAGTTTCGCTCTTGTTACCCAGGCTGGAGTGCAATGGCGCGATCTCGGCTCACTGCAACCTCCGCCTCCTGGGTTCAGGCAATTCTCCTGCCTCAGCCTCCTGAGTAGCTGGGATTACAGGCACACGCCACCATGCCCAGCTAATTTTTTGTATTTTTAGTAGAGACGGGGTTTCACCGTGTTGACCAGGATGGTCTCGATCTCTTGACCTCCTGATCCACCCGCCTTGGCCTCCCAAAGTGCTGGGATTACAGGCTTGAGCCACCGCGCCCGGCCAAGCTTTTATAAATTATATGTGCTACACATTTGCTAATTTAGACAATGTAGTGTGCTGCATATAAAAGTTGGCAGCATTTGAGAAGCTAGTCTTGACTCTGCCTTGTCTCCAGCCAGGACTCCTAGACTGTCCCAGAGAAGGTGATGATCACTGACAATAACATGTTAATAAATCTTTGAAGCCATTCAGTTAAGAGAGTCCTGTAGAATCTACACATAGATCTTATACCTTTCACAAAAATTAACTTAAAATGGATCATATACATGAATGTACAATGCATAACTTATAAGATTTCTAGAAGATAACATAGGAGAAATCTAGTGACCTTTAATTTGGCCATGAATTGTAGAAACAACTCAAAGAGCATGATTAATGGAAGAAAAACATTGATAAAATTGACTTTAAAGTTGTGTTCTAGGAAAGACACAGGAAAGGGAGTGAAGATAAGTCACAAACTGGGAGACAAATTCTTTTTTTTTCCTGAGGTGGAGTCTTGTTCTGTTGCCCAGACTGGAGTGCAGTGCAGTTGCTCAATCTTGACTACAGCCTCCAGCTCCCAGGTTCAAGCAATTTTTCTGCCTCAGCCTCCTGAGTAGTTGGGATTAGAGGTGCATGCCACTGAGACCAGCTAATTTTTTTTTTTTTTTTTTTTTTTTTTGAGATGGAGTCTCCCTCTGTTGCCCAGGCAGGAATGCAGTGGCACAATCTCAGCTCACTACAACCTCCGCTTCCTGGGTTCAAGGGATTCTCTCCTGCCTAAGCTTCCTGAGTAGCCGGGACTACAGGTGCGTGCCACTACACCTGGGTAATTTTTGTATTTTTTTTTAGTAGAGACAGGGTTTCACCATATTGGCCAGGCTGGTCTTAGACTCCTGACCTCGTGATCCACCCTCCTCAGCCTCCTGAAGTGCTGGGATTATAGGCATGAACCATTGTGCCTGGCCAATTTTTGTAGTTTTAATAGAGATAGAGTTTCCTATGTTGGCTAGGCTGGTCTCAAACTCCTGACCTTAACTGATCCACTCACCTCGGCCTCCCAAAGTGTTGGGACTACAGGTGTTAGCCACCATTCCCGCACCGAGAAAAACAAATTCTAATAGAGCGCCATCCTACAGTGTACCTGACTGGAACTCTTCAAAACTGTCAAGATCCTCAAAAAGAAAAAGTCTGAGGAAAAAAATCACAGCTGAGAGATATCTAAGGAGATTTGACAATTAAATGTAATACAGTGGCATCCTGAATGGGTATTGGAACAGAAAAAGGACGTTAGGTAGAAACTAAGGAAATCAAACTATGAACCAGTTAATAACTTTTCAGTATTCGTTCATTAACTGTAATAAGTGAGCCATACTAATATAAGCTGTTAATAATAAGGGAAAATGGAAAATGTGTGTGCATTGAGAGGTATATGAAAATGCTATGCTATCTGCTCAATTTGTAAATCAAAAACTGTTGGCTGGACACGATGGCTCACGCCTATACTACTAGGACTTTGGGAGACCGAGGCAGTGGAACACTTGAGGTCAGGAGTTTGAGACCAGCCTGACCAACATGGTGAAACCTCGTCTCTACTCAAAATACAAAATTAGCCAGGCGTGGTGGTATGTGCCTGTAATCCCAGCTACTTGGGAGTGAACCTGGGAGGCGGAGATTGCAGTGAGCCAAGATCATGCCATTGCATCCAACCTGGGCAAAAGGAACAAAAACTCTGTTTAAAAAAAAAAAATTTAGAA
>NW_016107436.1:760601-774930 GCF_001604975.1 Cebus imitator
CAAAAATTAGCTGGACATGGTGGTGTGTGCCTAGAGTCCCAACTACTCAGGAGGCTGAGATGGGAGGATCAACTGAACACTGGAGGTTGAAGCTGCACTGAGCCATGATCATGCCAGTGCACTCCAGCCTGGGCACAGACCTAGACCCTGTCTCAAAAAAAATAATAATTGTGAAACAATGAAGATTGTAGGGGAAATGGCATATGAAAAAGTGATTAATCATAAATAGGATCCCCTAAGCACGCAATGTAAACAAATGTCTGACCTTCAAAGGAGGGTTCAGAGTATGCTTTGCAAGTCTTTAGGCAGAGTATTATAGTTTTTTCATATACCTTTCTATATGTCATATAGTGTTAAATAGAGATATATTATTTTGGGAATTAAGTTCTTAAGAATTATACTATATTTTGAGAGATGTATGTCAACTATCATTATTCTTATTTATTTTATTTTTTTTGAGGTGGAGTCAAACTGAAATGCAGTGGCACGAAATCTTGGCTCACTGCAACCTCTGCCCCCAGGGTTCAAGTGATTATCCCACCTCAGCCTCCCAAGTAGCTGGAATTACAGGCGCCTGCCACTGTGCCTGGCTAAATTTTGTATTTTTGGTAGAGATGGGGTTTCATCATGTTGGCCAGGCTGGCCTTGAACTCCTGACCTCATGATCCACCTGCCTCCCACAGGTGTGAGCCATCATGCCCAGCCTCAACTATCATTTTACTGAAGGACTGTAGGTCCTAGAATATTAGAGAATTTCATTTATTACCAAGGTTAAAAGCAAACATGATTAATATTTACAAATGTATTGAGTTATCTGAATTTATTGTGGAGATTTTCTAATATGAGTTGATTTTAAAAGTTACCAAGATTTAAAAAAAGTTACCAAGATTTCTGGTATAAAAAAGGAATTACAGCTAATTATATTTCAAATGGGTATGAAAGTGAACAATAAGGGTAATAGTAAAAGGAAGAAAATAAAATGTTATAATAAAGATGAGAACATAATGCTTACAGATAAAAAAGTGATATAAAGGTATAACTTTTCAGAAGAGATTAAAAACTATCTACAATAATATACATTGTATGACTGCTGGATATTATGATTATATCCTTCAGCCTCTTATCTAGTTTGTAAAGAGATATTGACTGTTTCCCTCATTAATGGCAAGTGTAAATAGCTGAGGTGGGCTTTCAAAGACAATTTACCACCTCCCCACATGGGGCTTTGGAAGGTTGTCACTAAACTAATTATTTCTGTGGAAATATCTTAATGGAATTTATTTCACTGTTGAGTCTTATTTCTACCTCAAGTCTTTTATAGAGGCAATAAATTTTACAAAATTGCATGGAAAAAAATATCAGCAATCAACCTTTAGAGAAGTAGACTTTTGCAAAAACATGGTTTCTATTGTATTTGTACCATAATAGGAAATGTAGCAGTTTTCTAGCAAAGAACATCACAAGATCTTACAGAAAATTCGGTTTGAACTAAGAGACTAAAGAGACATAGAGATCAAATTTTTAAAGTTAAAATATTTCTATTGATAACCTTTTATTCAAGTATTATTGAGTGTTATTTTCATTAGATAATTTGACTGGCTTCTCATATATATTGCGTATAGTATTGCAGTCTGGAAATGGAATAGTCACTTTCCTCCATTAAAGTAAGCTTTGTCTGTGTCTGAATGCCCAGACTTAACAGTGTTGCTAATCACTCAGGCAAAACGTGTGACCAAGTCTACATTTGCTGGAAATTTCTGATGTTATAAATACTTGTAAATACTAATTAATCGTGATTAATTAGTATTTTCAGCAAGGAACCAGAGGTAACATAGAGTAACCTAGCAAGTGGATTTACTTTTACAGATTCATTCCTCTACAATTCTGTTCATGGTTCATGTTTTTTTTGTTTTGTTTTGTTTTGTTCTGGTTTCTTTCATTGTGGTAAAATACACATAACAAAATTTTCTGTCTTACCCATTTTTAAGTACACAATTTAGTGGTATTAAGTACATTCATATTATTATACAACTATTACCACCATTCGTCTCCAGAACTGTTTTCCTTTTGCAAAACTGAAACTTTCTATCCATTAAACAATAACTTCTCATTCTTTCCTCCTCCTAGCCCCTGGCAACTATCATCCTGCTTTTTGACTCTATGATTTTGACTACAATTGATAACTAATTTGAGTGGACTCATACAGCATTTATCTTTTTGTGACCAATTTATTTCAGTTAACATGATGTCCTCATCAAGGTCCACTCATATTGGGGCATGTATTAGAATTTATTTCCTTTTTTTTTTTTTTCTTTTTTCTGAGACAGAGTCTTGCTCTGTTGCCAGGCTGGAGTACAGTGGCTTCATCTTGGCTCACTGCAACGTCTGCCTCTGCCTCCTGGGTTCAAGCTACTCTTCTGCCTCAGCCTCCTGAGTAGCTGAGACTACAGGTGTACGCCACCATGTAGTTTTGTTTTTTAAAAAAGTTTTTGTCTTTTTAGTAGAAATGGGGTTTCACCATATTGGCCAGGCTGGTCTCAAACTCCTGACCTCAGGTGATCTGCCTGCCTCGGCATCCCAAAGTATTGGGATTACAGGTATGAGTTACTGTGCACAACCAGAATTTGTTTCCTTTTTAAGGCTGAATAATACTCTGTTGTATATATGTATCACATTTTGTTTATCCATTCATCAGTCAGTGGATACCTGGGTTGCTTCCATGTTTTAGCTACTATGAATAATACTGCTATTATATAGATGTACGATTATGGATGTATAAGTTTCTCTTTGGGACCCAATTCTTTTGAGTTGGGTTATACCAATTCTACCCATAGAATTGCTGGGTCACTTGGTAATTCTATTTTTAACTCTTTGAGGAAACCATATCCACAGTGGCTGTACTATTTTATATTTTCAACAATGCATAGGGTTCTGATTTCTCCACATCCTTGCCAATGCATGTTATTTTCTGTACCTCATTATACTTTTGATTTGTGTTTTCCTAATTAGCAATATTGAGCTTTTTTTTTTCATGTGCTTTATGACCATTTGTGTATCTTCTTTGGAGAAATGTCTATTCACATCATTTGCCTACTTTTTAATTGGGTGGTTATTTACATTGTTGAATTCTTTATTAATTCCTTGTTAGATATATGATTTGCAAATATTTTCTCTCATTCTGTAGGTTGTCTTTCTCCTCTGTTGATACTGTCTTTTGATGCACAAATTTTTAAAATTTCCATAAAGTCCAGTTTGTCTATTTTTTTGTTGTTGCCTGTGTCTTTGGTGTCATATCTAAGAAAGCATTGCCAAATCCAATGTGCTTTCTGCTTTTTGCCTTATGTTTTTTTAAATAAGAATTTTATAGAATCAGGTCTTACATTTAGGTCATGGAGCCATTTGGGGTATATTTTTGTACATAGTATTAGGTAAGATCCAATTTCATTCTTGTGCATGTGGTATACAGTTTCCCAGCTCCATTTGTTGAAAAGGCTGTCCTTTTCTCCATTGAATGGTCTTGACACCGTTGTCAAAAATCACTTTACTATATATGCAAGGATACATTTCTGGATTCCCTATTGTATTTCATTGTTCTTCATATGTGTCTGTCTTTATGTCAGTACCATTCTACTTTGATTACTGTAGCTTTGTTGAAACTTTGGAAATCAGAAAGTGTGGCCGGGCATGGCGGCTCACACCTGTAATCCCAACACTTTGGGAGGCTTAGGTGGGCGAATCATCTAGGTCAGGGGTTCAAGACCAGCCTGGCCTGCATAGTGAAACCACATCTCTAATACAAAAATTAGCTGGGTATGGTGGCGCATCTCGCTAATCCCAGCTACTCCTCAGGAGGCTGAGGTACGAGAATCACTTGAACCCAGGAGGTAGAAGTTGTAGTGAGCTGAAATCGCACTACTGCACTCCAGCCTGGGAAACAGAGCAAGACTCCATCCCAAAAAAAAAGAAAAGAAAGGGTGAAGCGTGACTCCTCCAACATTGTTGTTCCTTTTCAGTATAATTTTGGCTATTCAGAGTCCCTTGAAGTTCCATATAAATACTAGGATGAGTTTGTCTATTTCTACAAAAAAACGTTATTTGGATATTTAAAAAGATTGCATTAAATCAGCAGATCACTTTGGATAGTATTGATATCTGAACAATATTAACCCCTTCAATTCATGAGCATGGAATTTCTTTTGTTAATGTCCTCTTTGCTTTCAGAAATGTTTAGTGGTTTTCATTGTATTGCTTCTTTGGTTAATACCTAAGTATTTTATTCTTTTTGGTGCTACTATAAATAGAACTGTTTTCTTAATTTTCTTTTCAGACTGTTCACATTTAGTGAATAGAAATGCAACTGATTTTTGTGTGTTGACTTTGATTCCTGCCTTTTTGATGAATTTATTAGTTCTGACGTACGTGTGTGTGTGTGTGTAATCTTTAGGGTTTTCTACAAATACAATCATATTATCTGTAAAGAGTTAATTTTACTTTTTCCTTGCCAATTTGGATGTCTTTTATTTATTTATTTATTTATTTATTTTGCCTAATTTCTCTGACTAGCACTTCCAGTGCTCTGTAGAATAGAAGTAGACAATCAGGCAACCTTATCTTGTTTCTGATTTTACAGGAAAAGCTTTTAATCTTTCATCATTGAATATAATGCTTTTTGTGGGTTTGTCATATATAACTTTCGTTATAGCGAGGTAGTTTCTGGTCTTAGTTTTTTGAGTGGTTTTATCATTCAAGGGTTTTTTGAATTTTATCAAACATCAATTGAGATGATCATGTGGGTTTTTTCCTTCATTTTGTTAATGTGGTATATTATATTCTTTGATTTTTTATGTGCTGAACCATCCTTACAGTCCATGAATAAATCCCATTCAGTCATGGTGTATAATTCTTTTAATATGCTACTGAATTCTATTTCTAGTGTTTTGTCTTATGGTTCATGATTTTCAACCAAGTGAGATAAATTATTTAAAATGAGGTCACAGGGCAAACTACTGCTCCCAGAATTGGAGATACCAACAGGTGAAAACACAGAGTCACAGCTTAGTAGAGCAGAAACCCACAAATAGCAACCTCTACAGGTACCAATATCAGAGTGGAGAGATCTGAATTGTAATTGACATGTTCCTGGAAACTCAAGTGTGGAGTTTGAGTGGTACCTGCTCACAGCTAGTCATAGGGAATTTAGGGGAACCCAGTCATATGGGTGTCCCGACACTTCTGTGAGTTTTACCTCCAAGAGCTGTATCAAATTCTCACAGTGAATATTAAAAAAAAAAAAAAAAAATCCCACTGTGTTTCTGGAAGGGAAAGGGGAAAAGGAACCATGTGGAAATACACCAGAACACTTTGTTCTTCTTAACAAGCTCTGCCCTAAGGATAAATAGTTAACTAGAGTCTAACCTGCTAGGGTTTTGTTAGAGCCTAACTGACCTGGGATAAGCTGCATACCCAACTCCAGCCCACTCTATACATCCTGTCCCACCTAAGGGGTAAGGAGTCAGGGTAGACTGAGAAGCAACATGAAGATCACAGTCTGGAGGTACAGGCTCACTAAAAGATAGAAACCTTATCATAGGACTGTAGAATGCTTCTCCTTCCTCCACATCCTACCACCACATTACTAAAGGCCTATTTATAGCAATTCTTTTTACCAAGTATATCATGTCTGGCTATCAAGAAAAATTACAGGCCGGGCGCGGTGGCTCACGCCTGTAATCCCAGCACTTTGGGAGGCCGAGGCAGGTGGATCACGAGGTCAAGAGATCGAGACCATCCTGGTCAACATGGTGAAACCCCGTCTCTACTAAAAATACAAAAAATTAGCTGGGCATGGTGGTGCGTGCCTGTAATCCCAGCTACTCAGGAGGCTGAGGCAGGAGAATTGCCTGAACCCAGGAGGCGGAGGTTGCGGTGAGCCGAGATCGCGTCATTGCACTCCAGCCTGGGTAACAAGAGTGAAGCTCCGTCTCCAAAAAAAAAAGAAAAAAAGAAAAAGAAAAATTACAGGACGTGCTAAAAGGCAAAAACACAGTTTGAAGAGATAGAGCATGTATCATAACCAGATATGGCAGGAATGTTGGAATTATCAGACCAAAATTTTTGCAGTAGGTTTTAGGACGTACTTATAACTTAGGACCTTAAAGATCAATTTTTTAAATATACAGGGACGTTTCAATTATAGATGAATTTAGTTCATAATAATAATAAAGCATCCTATGCTTCTCAGCTTGTGAAGCAAATTATCTGCAGTACTACTGAGTCCTTTAGGCTTAATCTTTTTGGTTACCAAGTCTTGCTTGATGGACATTAGTACCAGCCCAGTGAGTCTTCTCCTACCGTATGGTATAAATTCTTTTGCACAACACAGACTAGATGTTTATTGCTATACAGATTTACCAAAGCAATATGTAGAAGATACATAGGGAAAATTGTTATGAATAGTATGCTGAATAAACAAATAGCCAAAATCAATTTACTTCATATGATCATGGAAATTGAACTTTGGTATTTCTAGTGAAATCAAACTTTTGAGGTATATCTTGTTTGTGAAACTTCTATGTATTTAGATATTGCATTATCTAAAAGCGTATTCCATGTAAGTGGTAATTGTGAAACATTTTTTCATTTTGCTAGTAATTCTCTGGAAAATGTTAATCTTGAGTTCTGTATTCTAATGTGTAGTAATACATGTTCATTTTATTTTATTTATGTGGGGGTTTTTTTTTGTTTTTGAGACAGAATTTCACTCTTGTTGCCCAGAGTGGAGTGCAATGGTGCAATCTCAGCTCTCTGCAGCATCTGCCTCCTGGGTTCAAGCAATTCTCTTGCCTCAGCCTCCTGAGTAGCTGAGATTATAGGCATGCGCCACCATGCCTGGCTAATTCTATATTTTTAATAGAGATGGGATTTCTCCATGTTGGTCAGGCTGGTCACAATATATGTTCATTTTATAATGTCTTCCAACAATTAAGAGAAAATGCACTACCTGAATTGTAATTGTTATGGACTGAATTGTCTCCACAAAATTCATATGTTGAGGTTTTAACCTCCTGCACCTCAAAATGATACTGGCCCCTATATCATATTACAGTCAGTTTTAGAACGTTAAATGAGATGTTTAAGGTGGATCCTAATCCATTATGATTGGTCTCATTATAAGAAGATAAGGACACAAATAGAAGAAACACCATGTGAAGACAGAGGGAAAAGATAGCCATTTATCAGCCAAACAGAGAGGCCTCAATAAATCAACCCTGAAGACATCTAAATCTGGAACTTCTCATCTCCAAAACTGTGGGAAAATTTTCTGTTGTTTAATCCACCCAATCTGTGGTGCTTTGTTATGGCAGCCCTAGCAAACTGATACAGTAATGATAGTAATTTTCCCCATAGGGAAATTTTCTTCTCTATATAGAAGTTTGTTTAAGATTAAAAATTTGGAAATAATCTCAAATTTACAGAAAGTTGCAACAATAATTCAGAGAACACCCTTATACTCTTTACTCAGTTTAACCTATTTTTTGCCCCATTTGCTTTGTCTCTCTACTTATTCATACATATATATATTTGAACCATTTGAAAATAAGTTACATATACTATGCCCTGTTATCCCTAAATACTTCACACTTTCTAAAAATAGGGACATGCTATTACATAACCACAGTACAGTTATTAACTTGAGAAAATGTAACATTGATAAAGTACTTTAATCTGTTGTCCACATTGAATGGAAGATTTTTTTTTTTAACTTTGAGTCACTGAGGTTTTTTTTTTGTTTTATTTTGGTTTTGTTACAATAACATAGTGATTTTTGTTTGTTTCTTTGTTTTAATTTGTTTTCCTGGGGCATAATGGTTCAATGGCCATACTATCTGAGTAGCAGTTTTAATCAGACTGAGTTTAAATTCTAGCTCTACTTGCTTAGCTGATTGATTGATCTTGGGAAAAATTATTTAACCTCTCTGTGCTTTAATTTCTTCACCTGTAAGGTTAGTAGGGTTACTAAGAGAATTAAATGAAAGAGTATTTAACAGCTCTTAGTAAAGTACATGCCATGTAGTAAGGATTTTTATTATCTATCCAAATAATTTTTAAGTAGTAATTTTTCCTATAGGCTTAACAATGAAATGTTGCTTCTTTCTTTTGAAGTCAGAAAACAATACCTAAAGTTCTCTAGTAAAACTTCCTAGGTTCGTATCCGAGTCATGGCACAAAAAGAAAAAAATAAAAATAAATAAAAAATTTAAAATAAAAAACTTCCTGAAACAGCACATAACAGATGATATTTTAAAAAGATCAATAAATTAGAGATGAATTCAGCAAATCATTCAATTCTTTAGCCACCTATGGTTTTAAAAAAAGTAATTCATAAAACTTCCATTATTTTAATAATTGCAGGAAGCTGCCCTGTCATAGCAGATAATTTAGGTAAAACCCCATCCAATGTGTTTACTGTAAACTGCTACTCCCTATGTATTACGCTTTGTTCATCTAACAAACATTTTGAAAATTTTTTCATTCTTAGGCATATAAACAATGTCACTAAAAGAATTCAGAATGTTTTGGAGTTTTTTTACTTCCTTAGAAAACGTCATTGTTACCAAATTCAACAGCTATGATTGAGAATATAATGCTCTTGATTCCTCCTTAACCTTTCTTATAAAGCCACTAAATGTGTTTTTAGACTATTTCGCAGAATCATTTTTTTATACTTTTTATTTTAGTTTAGCTTTTTAATCACATAATTGTACATATTTATGGAGTACATAGTGATGTTTTGAGGCATATAATGTGTAGTGATCTGATCAGGGTAATTAGTGTATCTATCATTTCAAATGTTTTTCATTTCTTTGTGTTGGAAACATTTAATATCCTCCTTCTAGTTATTTGAAACTATATATTATTGTTAACTATAGTCATCCTGCAGTGATATAGAACACTAGAACTTATTCCTCCTATCTAGCTGTAATTTAGTATTCTTTAACAAATCTCTCCCTATCCCTCTCTTTCTCCTACTCTTCCCAGCGTCCAATAACCTTTTTACTTCCATGAGATCAATTTTTTTTTTTAGCATCCACAAATGAATGAGTATATGCCGTGTGTAACTTTCTGTTCCTGGCTTACTTCACATAACGTAATGTCCTCCAGTCCCATTTATGTTGCCAAGAATGACAGGATTTTATTATTTTTCAGGCTGAATAGTATTTCATTGTGTATATATACCATATTTTCTTTTTCTTTTTCTTTTCTCCCAAGACAGAGTCTCACTCTGTCGCCAGGCTGGAGTGCAGTGGTACAGTCTAGACTCAGTGCAACCTCCGCCTTCCGGATTCAAGCAATTCTCCTGCCTCAGCCTCCTGAATAGCTGGAATTACAAGCGTCCACCACCACACCCAGCTAATTTTTGCATTTTTTTTAGTAGAGTTGGGGTTTACAGCATGTGGCCAGGATGGTCTTGATCTCCTGACCTTATGATTCACCCACCTCAGACTCCCAAAGTGCTGAGATTACAGGCATGAGCCACTGCGCCTGCCTATATACCACATTTTCTTTACCCATTATCTATTGTTAGACACAAGAACGTATGTTGGTTTTTATGTGTTTCCATATGTTGGCTGTTGGGAATAGTGCCACAATGAACATGAGGGTGCAGGTATCTCCTTGACATACTGATTTCCTTTCCTTTGGATAAATAGTCAATAGTGTGATTGCTGGATCATATGGTAGTTCTATTTGTAGCTTTCTGAGGAACTTCAGAATTGTCCTCCAGATTGGCTGAAAAGCGATTACATTTTTCATTTGCATTAATTATGTCATTGTCAACCTTCAATAATGAGATTCAGAAAATGTTATTAAGTATAGTGTTTATTCAAGTGCAAAACTTGAGGATAGCCACATAGGAAACAGACTTCAAAGAAATGGGGTTAGTGTTCCAAAGTGGGAAAGTTGAGGTTTCACTTATATAGGCAGTTAGCAGGTTTGCAACATTTTTCATACAGGGTCAGTACATATGTTATAGCAATTTGACTGGTTACAGTTTGCTACATTTAAAGGAAGATTGGTTCTACAATCTGTGAGAAGGGGTGATGATCTGAAGGGATCTTATCTCTGGTGCCACAAGACCTTTCCTGATCATTTACAGGAAAAAGCAGAAGATGTAGCTGCATGCTGCATGACTCAGGCCACATAGCCACGGTCCTTTGAAGGTTCAAAATAATTTAAAGTTTCAACAGCTTTAAGTTTAAATTATTTACATTTCCCCCTTTTTATGGAGCTCGTTTGAAGAAACCATCATAGGTGAACTCAAATGGTTTTGGCTTCTTTTATTTTTCAGGAGTTCAGTCTTCCATTGCTAGGAAGGCTGATTACTAGAGAGTCATGTCCCATGGCAAGGAGAATTTGTCAAACTATAAAGCAAATGGAGTATAGGCCCCATTTAGAACAAGGAGGTGACTTTGTGACTTGAGTCAGGCTACACAGCTGTATCTTCAGTTAAAGTAATTAATTGAGCAACCATTATTTTAGTCTTTTCAGTTATGTGTTGACTCCATTACAAACAAATGCCTTAGTAGCAGTAAGACAAAAACAGGACAAACCACAACAAATGATTTTAATTCCTAGAATAAATAACAACTTCTGCCACCAGCTTTCCCAAGATCCAAACCAGCTGCTCGTCCCATTGTTGAGAGAGATGTTGGATCTCAAAAGTTGGTTATTTGGGTTTTCATATCAGCCATTAATTGAGTGATGTTATCTGATTCATCTGGGATATAGACACAAGACTCAGTTTTTATGATAGCTCAGTTTCCCCATTGGGTTGCAGTAAAGCCATATGGTTTTGCAATACTGCCTTTCTCGTAGGACCGACTTCATTGTTCAATAATGAGATGCTTATGTGGCTGTCATTTAGGGCCTTTTGATGTGTGTAATTGGTTAAGGTCTCTACATGCCAAATGAGATCCTCAATACCCAGTTGTTGGCAGAAAGATGGAAACTAAATGATCATAACAGTGGTATTCAGAACAAACCCAATGAGATTATAAATAAGGAAGATTTGCAGGCTTTGAAAGGGTATGAACTATTAGACCTTGTGCCCAGGCATAACTCAGAGAATATTGTCCTAACCATCCTGGGAGTAACCATGGCCATGGATTGGTGTCACACAGCCAACATAGTCCATTTGGAGCTAGCCAGTAAATACACAATGCCCCATTTAGTGGCATGCCAATCAGCATTTTGTAACATAATGGTGCGTATACAGTGTTCCTTAGTTTTCCATTCCATATTTCTGGTGGCAAAGGTGGTTTCATTATTGGGCCATGTATCTTCAGTTTGCTTCTTTTATTCTCAGCATAAAGGATAAAGCTGATGAAGCTGACCAAAAGAGGGGGTTATGCCAGATAAAACAGTCCCAAATTTGTGTTATACCATCCCCAATTCAAGTTATCTCATTTTTCAGTTGACAACTTGATTTCAGTTGGGGTGGCACCAGCATTAAAGCTAACATATTGGCTTTATCTACTGAAAAATCTCTTACCATGGCCCTTGCTTTATAAAGTATTATCAACAGGCCAGTGATAGACATTATCTTATCCTTAGTCATACTAAGTGTTAAGCACAAATGATTGTTTTTGAGAAGCACAGATATATTTCTGGTCTTCTATTCAATCTTATCCTTGGAAAGGTAATACCCACCATGGTGGCCAGATCCACTGGAAAGTGGCGTGCGGACACATATCCAACAAATGTTTTTCTGTAATCTGTCAGCATAGCCTTGAGCCCATTACAAGTTGTTTGCTTTGTAGACAAGAGCTGGTGATAGCAACAACAAAACATAAGAACAAGGGATGAAAATAAATTTAGTAGAAACTTGCACGGGACGACCTTCTCCATCTATTATTATTTATATTAAGAATTTGTTTAGATACAGGCCTGGTTCAGTGTGTTGGGAAAGCTGACCACCTCAGATGCTTTTTCTTGTCCTTGTTGGCTCTGGAGAATTTCAATTTTAGATTACTTGTTTGAGATGAAGTCCAAATTGTCAAAGTGACTTTCTTTAAATGGGTGACAGGTATCCAATAATGGATTCCTTTTAGCCTAGCAGCACAAGGGTTAGTTAGGTGCACTTGATAAGGTCATTTCACCTTGGTTGGTGGAAGTTCTTTAAAGATGCTGTTTCTCATGGTACTGGGACCAAGACAGAGATAGACCAGTGGAACAGAACAGAGGCCTCGGAAGTAATGCGACACACCTACAACCATCTGATCTTTGACAAACCTGACAAGCAATGGGGAAAGGATTCCCTGCTTCATAAATGGTGTTGGGGAAACTGGTTAACCATGTGTAGAAAGCTGAAACTGGACCCCTTCCTTACACCTTATACGCAAATTAACTACAGATGGTTTAAAGATTTAAACATAAGACCTAACACCATAAAAACTCTAGGAGAAAACCTAGAGAGTACCATTCAGGACATAGGCATAGGCAAGGACTTCATGACTAAAACACCAAAAGCAATGGCAACAAAAGCCAAAATAGACAAATGGGATCTAATTAAACTTAAGAGCTTCTGCACAGCAAAAGAAATAATCATTAGAGTGAACTGGCAACCAACAGAACGGGAAAAAAATTTTGCAAGCTACCTATCTGTCAAAGGGCTAATATCCAGAATCTGCAAAGAACTAAAACAAATTTATAAGATGAAAACAATCCCATCAAAAAGTGGGCAAAGGATATGAACAGGCACTTTTTAAAAGAAGACATTTATGCAGCCAACAAACTTATGAAAAATGCTCATCAACACTGGTCATTAAAGAAATGCAAATCAAAACCACATTGAGATTACCATCCCATGCCAGTTAGAATGGCGATCATTAAAAAAATCTGGAAACAACAGATGCTGGAGAGGATATGGAGAAATAGGAACGCTTTTACACTGCTGGTGGGAGTGTAAATTGGTGCAACCATTGCGGAAGACCCTGTGGCGATTCCTTAAGGATCCAGAAATAGAAATACCATTTGACCCAGCAATCCCACTATTGGGTATATACCCAAAGGATTATAAATCATTCTGTTTTAAAGACACGTGCACACTTGTGTTCACTGTGGTACTGTTTACAATAGCAAAGACTTGGAACCAACTCAAATGCCCATCAAGCATAGACTGGATAAAGAAAATGTGGCACATATATACCATGGAATACTATGCAGCCATAAAAAAGGTTGAATTCATGTCCTTTGCAGTGACATGGGTGAATCTGGAAACCATCATTTTCAGCAAACTGACACAAGAACAGAAAACCAAACACTGCATGTTTTCACTTAAAAGTGGGTGAGAACACATGATCACAGGGAGGGGAACATCACACACTGGGGTCTGTTGGGGGGTGGGGGGCTAGAGGAGGGATAGCAGGGGGTGAGGAGATTAGGGAGGGATAACATTAGGAGAAATATCTAATGTAGGTGATGGGGGGATGGAGGCAGCAAACCACCATGACGTGTATACCTATGTAACAATCCTGCAAGATCTGCACATTTACCCCAGAACTTAAAGTATTAAAAAAAAAAAAAAAAAATGCTGTTTCTGTCTGGGCATGGTGGCTCATGCCAGTAATTCCAGCCCTTGGGGAGGCTGAGGTGGGTGGATCACTTAAGCCCAGGAGTTTGAGACCAGCCTGGGCAACATGACAAAACCCCATCTCTATGAAAAACACAAAAAATTAGCCAGGCATCATGGAGAATACCTGTAGTCCCAGCTGCTTTTAGGGGGATGAGGCAGGAGGATCGCTTGAATCCAGGAATTTGTGACTGTAGTGAGCCTAGATTGCACTCTGAACTCCAGCCTGGGTGACAAAGTGAAATGCTTAAAAATAAATAAATAAATAAATAAATAAATAAAATAATGCTGTTTCTAATATATAAAGACTCATGTTTGAAGTCCATAGTCCTTGGGTTCCTTGTCTTCCAGGAGCTTGTAGTGGACAGACTCTTTTACTAAATTACAGTTTTTAGTTAGCTGCCTTACAAGGCCATTGCAGTAATATAACATATATCCTTTTACTGTTATAGATTCACAATTCCCTAGAGACAATTTCATAGGTCTGCCTGTTTCAAATGGAGACAGCCAGTATTTATCAAAAGGGGTTGATCTTAGGCTAAGCAAAACCTTAATGAAAGAGCTTTTGGCCAAGGAATTTTAAAAGCCTTAATTTTGGCCAGGTGCGGTGGCTCACGCCTGTAATCCCAGCACTTTGGGAGGCCGAGGCGGGTGGATCACGAGGTCAAGAGATCGAGACCATCCTGGTCAACATGGTGA
>NW_016107436.1:775120-783801 GCF_001604975.1 Cebus imitator
TTCCACTAACCCAGATTACTAGGGGCAATATGCATAATGGAAATGTTGGAGAATAGGCCAGATTTCATATATTGACTGGATTATTTCTCCAATAAGATGAGTACCTCTGCTGCTATGAAGTTATAGAGGAACTCCCCAACTTGAAATAATTTTCCTTAAGAATTTTACTTACTGCTAATGCTGTTGCTCTTCTGCATAGAAATGAGAAAACATATCCAATGAGAAAATGTAATTCATTACAAGAATCTACTTGTATCCTTGTGATGGTGGTAGCTGGATAAAATGTAATTGTCATACCTTGCAGGGGCTTTCAGGTAGAGGAAAATGACCTTGATTGCTATGTAAAGGTTTCCCTGGATTATGTTTTGGGCAGATGTGGCAGTGATTGTATACCTATATACGAATCCACAGTTGAGGAAGGCCTCTAGTAATACTGTTTTCCCCAAGTAATCATTTTATTGGGGCCCCAGTGAGTTAAATAATGTACATAAGAAAGTTGACTGTAATTTGATTGGAAGTATGGGTAGATCATTTGGTCCATACTATAGTCCGGTCTTGGAGGAGTATGTTTCTGCTTTTGTTTCCCAATTTTCTTTTTTTTATTATTATTATTATTTTTTTGAGCTTTAAGTTTAGCTAATTTTATCAAAATTAAGTGCTTTCTTAAAAGCTAAAAATGGTTTGATTTTTTTATTCAAATACACTTAGAGCAGCCTTTTCTACTGTATTATCTGCTAACTGATATACTTTCCTTTTTGGAATGTCTGACTTTGAATGCCTTTGGATCTTGATAATGGCTAATGATTTGGGCAATAATACAGCTTCTAATAATTCTGAAACATGATATCTATTGTTTTTTTGAGACAGTCTCGAGTGCAGTGGCGCAGTCTCGGCTCAGTGCAACTTTCACCTCCTGGGTTCAAGCGATTCTCCTGCCTCAGCCTCCCGACTAGCTGGGATTACAGGCGCTTGCCGCCACACCCAGCTAATGTTTTTGTATTTTTAGTAGAGATGGGGTTTCACCGTCTTGGCAAGGATGATCTCGATCTCATGACCTCATGATCTGCCTGTTTCGGCCTCCCAAAGTGCTGTGATTACAGGCGTGAGCCACTGCGTCCAGCCGATGTATATTTTAGTTATTTAATGAGGTACATGTCATTTTTTTTTGCATACATAGAATCTGTAATGATCAGAAGAGGCTAAAAATCCTCTTTTTTATCTGGGCGTGGTGGCTCACACCTGTAATCCCAGCACTTTAGGAGGCCGAGACAGTGAAACAGAAGAGTTCTCTTGATACTTTCATGAGAATCATGAAGGGGTGGCTTGTTTACTCAGCCTGCAGCTCTGAACCCTTTACGGGAGTGAGAGCATACAGGTAAGTGGATACAGGAGCCAGGGCAAACGAATGCTGGAACCAGCCGGCCACCTCTCTCTGGTGGTAGTAGGCCCTGTGTGGGCCTCACAGTAGGATCCAAGCATGTTGCAATGGTCTTTTAGTTCTACCATCCAGGAGGGATTGCTGGTGACCCCCAGGGCCCCAGATTGCATGTTACTAGCTCAGTGGGCCTTTTGCCTCATCATGAGGGGCAGCTGCCCTCTGCTAATGAGGGCAAAGGGCTAGTGTGATAGCCTTTTTGGGTTCCTGCACCCTGAAATCTTGTCTGATACCCAAGAGGAATGAGGTCACATGGACTTCAAGGATGGTAAATGCAGAGATTTTATTGAGCAATGGAAATGGCTCTCAGTGGGCTGAGGAGCTGGAAAGTGGGAAGGCGGTCTTTCCCAGGAGTTCAGGTGTCCCTGTCCAAACTCCTCCAACCATCCCCAGCTGAACTTGTCTCTGACCATAGTCTCTGATGTCCAGCTGCTTTTTCTACTCTTGATATTCAAATGCTTCTCTCTTCTGTGTGTCTGCTGAGTTTGGGTTCTGGGGTTCTTATGGGCACAGAATAGGGGGCATGGCAGGCCAAAAAGGATCATTTGGGAGGGAAAATGGGGATGTTGGAGTTCTCATTTAGGGCTGCAGCTCCGGAGTTGAGGCTGGAACCCTTGCCAGGGACCCCACCCTTTTCTCTCTAGTATTTCCTTGCCTCCTATCCAGATCAGCAAGAGGATCATTTGAGCACAGGAGTTCAAGACCAGTCTGGGCAACATAGCAAGACCCTGTCTCAAAAAAAAATTTCTCTTTGTTTGCATAGCACTCCCAAGTCATGAGCTACTCTGACAGCATGTCTGCTGCCTATATAAATATTAGCAGTTATCCCTTTTGTCCACAACAATTTCTGACTGATGCTATTAACTCTGCTTGTTGAGCTGAGGTTGCTTATGAAAGATGAGCCCTTTCTGTTTCCTCAGTTAAGATACTGTGGCATAATCTGGTTGGAGGCGGTAGCTCACGCCTGTAATCCCAGCACTTTGGGAGGCTGAAGTGGGTGATCACCTGAGGTCAGGAGTTCGAGACCAGCCTGGCCAATATGGTGGAACTCTGTCTCTACTAAAAATACAAAAATTAACCAGGTTTGGTGGGCTCACACCTGTAATTCCAGCTATTTGAAAGTCTGAGGCAGGAGAATCACTTGAACCTGGGAGGTGGAGGTTGCAGTGAACAGAGATTGCGCCATTTGTAATCTAGCCTGAGCGACAGAGTTGAGATTCTGTTTCAAAAAAAAAAAAAAAAAAAAGATGGCCATGCACAGTGGCTCACACCTGTAATTCCAGCACTTTGGGAGGCCAAGGTGGGAGGGTCACGAGGTCAGGAGTTCAAGATCAGCCTGGCAAATGTGGTGAAAACCTATCTCTACTAAAAATACAAAAATTAGCCAGGTGTGGTGGCAGGTGCCTGTAATCCAGCTACTTGGGAGACTGAGGCAGGAGAATGGCTTGAACCCGGGATGGGGAGGTTGCAGTGAGCTGAGAATGTGCCATTGCACTCCAGCCTGGGTGACAGAGCAAGACTCCATTTCAGGGAAAAAANCCAGTAGGGTTCTGAAGCAACCCTAAGGCCCAGAGAGAAGCTGGACTCTGAGGAAAGTGGCCACTTGACTTCCTCCCTTATCTCATGTCCAACATATTCTTTCAGAGAAGTGGGAGAGGGCACAGGGGGAAAAAAAAGGTGTGAATCATTTCATAGTTTGTCAAGATAAGAATTTGTGCACCTAGGCCAGGCGTGGTGGCTCACACCTGTAATCCCAGCACTTTGGGAGACCAAGGCAGGCAGATCACTTGAGGTCAGGAGTTTAAGACCAGCCTGGCCAACATGGTGAAACCCCATCTCTACTAAAAGTACAAAAAAAAAATTAGCTGGGTGTGGTAGCAGGTGCCTGTAATCCCAGCTACTCGGCAGGCTGAGGCAGGAGAATCACTTGAACCTGGGAGGCAGAGGTTGTAGAGAGCCAAGATCATGCCATTGGACTCCAGCCTAGGTGACAGAGCAAGACCCCATCTTAGGGAAAAAAAAAAAAAAAGATAATATAGCATAATCTGCCAAATAAATTCCAGATTCATCCTTCAATTTGTAAATGAAACAACATCAGTGTTTAGTGAGGGGAATTTCTTACAGGCCCATCCTACAAGAGAAAAGTTGGTCAGTTAAGATTACACAATCCGGGGCCAGGCATGGTGGCTCATGCCTGTAATCCCAGCACTTGGGGAGGCAGAGGCAAGGCAGGAAGATCACTTGAGCCCAGGAGTTTGAGACCAGCCTGGGCAACATGGCAAAACCTGTCTCTACAAAAAATACAAAAATTAGCCTGGTATGGTGGTGCACACCTGTAGTCCCAGTTACTCAGGAGGCTGAGGCAGGAGGATTGCTTAAGCCTGAGAGGTCGAGGCTGCAGTGAGCCATGATTGCAGCCACTGCACTCCAGCCTAGGTGACAGCAGGAGACTCTCAAAAAACAGATTCTTCATTTGCCAGGTTTCAAATAGTTTATCTTCCCTTTTTAGACTATCAGTCTCTTGATTACCAATTCTATTGGGGTAAATAATTGTTAGCAGACAACACCAAATCTACACTTTCAAAGACATGATTCTTGAGTGAAAATTTAGATCCCTAGAGCACAGAACTTAGATCTAAACACCATTATTTGCTGGAACAAAGAAGGCCATAGGTAAAGGGCCAGATAAGACATGATTGCCAGGAAGTCTTAAACAAAGGTATGGTTTGTTATGTAAACATTAAGCCAACATTATTTCTTGTGGTTTAGATGCAGAGAGGGAGATACCCTTACACATGGAGATTTTCTTTATAAATTCAGATCTCTTTCACAGAGTTTCTAAATAGCCAGCTAAATGCCAGAAAGTTGAACTTTGGAGGCCAATCTAGTTAGGTAGGTAGTTTTTTTCAACTTAGTTTCTTCCTTGATCAAATTACCAGGGTCGAGCCCTATAGGTCAAAGAAAGCATGCAGTTCGGAGTTGGGCGCCCTGGCTTACACCTGTAATCCCAGCACTTTGGGAGGCTGAGGCGGGCAGATCACGAGCTCAGGGGTTTGAGACTAGCCTGACCAACATGGTGAAACCCGGTCTCTACTTAAAAAAAAAGACAAAAAAATTAGTAGGGCTTGGTGGTGCACACCTGTCATCCCAGCTACTTGGGAGGCTGAGGCAGGAGAATTGCTTGAACCCAGGAGGTGGAGGTTGTGGTGAGTCAAGAGTGCGCCATTGCACTCCGGCCTGGGCGACAGAGCGAGACTCTGTCTCAAAAAAAAAAAAAATGCAGTTTATAGGATATTTATTTAAATATGTGAAAATTAGACACAGTTGGGAGGCAGAACACATAGATCCCCTCAAATCCAGGAGCTCATTTTTACATTGAATCCTACGTCTCCAAAACTAGGGAAATGCCACAGGATTGGACAGTGTAATGCTTTTGCAGTGCCCCTTGCTGGAAAGGTATTACCCCAAGACTGGTGGGTAACCCGACATTAATTAGCTACTCCGTGATCAGCCCATCCTCCCTGGGAGTCTTAACGTCTTTGTGGCACCTGTTTCCATAGCCCTTAATGGTCAAAATTACTCTTTTGCTGAACGCAGTGGCTCACGGCTATAATCCAACTACTTTGGGAGGCTGAGGCGGGTGGTCATGAGGTCAGGAGTTCAAGACTACTCTGGCCAACATAGTGAAACCCTGTCTCTACTAAAAATACAAAAAATTAGCCTGGTGTAGTGATGTGTGCCTGTAATCCCAGCTACTCAGGAGATTGAGGCAGGAAAATTGTGAACCCAAGAGGTAGAGGTTGCAGGTTGCAGTGAGCCAAGATCGCGCCATTGCACTCCCGCATGGGCGACAGTGAGAGACTCCATCTCAAAAAACAAAAAACAAAAAAAAAAACCCCACTCTTCTTTTATCTATATGCAGGAAGAAATGAGTGTCCTGCAGTAATGACTACTCATTTTAAATGCTGTCAGCTACCTCCGAAGCTGCAGTCGTCACCAGTGACTTTCAGCTATTGCACACTCGAAGGTCATGTTCTCCCATGGTACAAAGTAATCCCTCATTTCCCCAAAAGCCAAAGAGATCAGGGAGAGAGCTGAGCTTTAGACCTGAAAAAAACCTTCCACAGGTCTCGGGACTCCACAAGGAAAGCAAAAGACACCAAAATGTAGATGTGCAGTACCTTTTTCTTGAACTCCCCACCTCAGGTGATCCGCCCACCTTGGCCTCCAAAGTGCTTGGATTATAGGCGTGAGTGACCACGCCCGCAGTACCTTTTTCTATGTTCCTCAGGGTGTCTCAGGACCACTAGAAGTCTCCTCTAGATTTCTTCGTTTGATATCAAAGATGACAAAAGGAAGGAGGAACAAAAGTGGAAGGAAATGGAAAAGTAAGTCTTAGAGGAGCCAAATTGGGATTTTAAGCTTTTCGAAAGGCAAAAATCATGTTACTCAAAATTGTTACTCCCAGATGTTGAAGAATAGTTATATTATTAATTGCTGTTAGATTGTGTAGAAATTTTTAACATCTGCCATTCGATTTTCTTAGGGGAAGGAATGAGTGTTACTGGGCTTGTACAAGGAATAATCAAGCCTCTTTTTATACAATCCAAAACTACAGATCTTATTCCCTTCAAGACCTTCAATCTTAGAGGGTATTGCTTAAGGTTTGGGAGAAGTTTTGACAGATAGATCTATTTGGATTTTTTTTTTTTTTTTTTTGAGACAGAGTTTCGCTCTTATTACCCAGGCTGGAGTGCAATGGTGCAATCTCGGCTCACCGCAACCTCTGCCTACTGGGTACAAGCAGTTCTCCTGCCTCAGCCTCCTCAGTAGCTGGGACTACAGGCCCGTGCCGCCACGCCCGGCTAATTTTTGTATTTTTATAGAGACGGGGTTTCACCATGTTGACCAGGATGGTCTCGATCTCTTGACCTCGTGATCTACCCGCCTCGGCCTCCCAAAGTGCTGGGCTTATAGGCGTGAGCCACTGTGCCCAGCCTATTTGGATTTTGATTGGAGGAGTTAAGATAATTTTCCTGATATCAGTTGAGAATTTTGACTACAACTAATCAGGTACTACTTTTTTTTGTTGTTGTGGTTTTGTTTTGTTTTGTTTTTTGAGACAGGGTTTCACCATGTTGGTCAGGCTGTTCTCAAACTCCCAACCTCAGGTGATCCGCCTGCCAGGGCCTCCCAAAGTGCTGGAATTACAGGCGTGAGCCACCACACCCGGCCTCAGGTACTACTTTTAACAGTTCTTCTAGTTCTTTATTATTTAACGATTTAGTGTTCTCTATGGCAATATAAATGTCTATTAAAAGGATCAGATTTGGAAAAGTTTTTGTATCTAACAATTTTGTTTTATCTTCTAATTTTAAATATATTTCCTTCTTTTGAAAGGAGATATGGATATTATATAATTTAAAACATTTCTCCTTATCAAATGCATGGGGGTTGAGGGAGCTGAGAGGAAAATATGTGTTCCCTCTAGGGAACCTAACTGAAAAACTGTAGGTTGAGATTTATATTCTGTTATAGGAGTATTTGTTACACCCACCATCTGTATTGTATTTTGACTCCAAGGAGTGAGACTTTGTAAGAAGGTGGGATTTATTATTGATAATGTAGCTCCTGCGTCATTAAGAGCTTGTTTTGGTCTAGGCTCTGTGGCTCATGCCTGTAATCCCAGCACTTTGGGAGGCCAAGCCGGGTTGACCGCTTGAGCTCAAGAGTTTCCGAGACTGGGCAACAAGGCGAAATCCCATCTCTGCAAAAAATACAGAAACCATCTGAGCATGGTGGTACACACCTGCAGTCGCAGCAACTCAGGAGGCTGAGGCTTGAGTCTGGGTGGCAGAGGTTGCAGTGAGCAAGATTGCACTACTGCAATTCAGCCTGGGTGACAGAATGAGACCCTGTTTCAAAACAAAAGAAAAACAAAAACAATGTAGGCCCTCGCTAACTATACTTTTCATAAAAACATTTAAAAAGATCTTGGTTTGTTTTCCATTTAAAATTATTTCAATTACTCCTAAAGTATTAGTGAGAAAAAGCGGGAAATTTCTTTTGATTTCCTCAGGCACTCCTATTATTCCTTTTCTTTGGCATGTTTTTGTTCTTTCAATTTTAATTTTCTACAATGCTTTTTTAAATGTCCAGGCTTTTTTCGCAGTCATTGCAAAGCAGGGCATTGGGTCAGTTTTGGAGTTTAATAGGCTTTTTAGGGATTATAATTGGTTGGACAGTTGTTTTACTTGTAAACTCATGACCTTATTTGCTTTTCTTCTGTTTAACTTCTGTTTCCTTTTCTTCTTTTGTTAGGGTATAGGACATATGTCCAGCAAAATAAACTAGATAATGAGTTTGAAGGATAACCTAACTGGTGCATTGTTTCTTTATTATAATTGCCAATTCTTAATCTAATCCATTTATAAAGTTTAAGTTACAAGGCCAGGCACAATGGCTCACATCTGTAATCCCAGCCCTTTGGCAGGCCAAAGTGGGCAGATCACCTGAGGTCAGGAGTTCGAGACCAGCCTGGTCAACATACTGAAACCCTGTCTATACTAAAACAAACAAACAAACAAATATTAGCCAGACATGGTGGCATGCACTTGTAGTCCCAGCTACTCAGGAGACTGAGGCTTGAGAATCACTTGAACCCAGGAAGCAGAGGTTGTGGTGAGCCAAGATTGTGCCATTGCACATCAGCCTGGGTGACAGATCAAGATTCTGTCTCAGCAACAAAAGTTTTAAGTTACAGAAACTATCATTTTGGTGATTAGTATAACTTTATTCTGATAGATCTGAATGTTTTTAAATGTTTTTCCCCCATATCTTTCATAGTATGACAGCACAAATTTTATATAGTTTGGATATTTGTCCCCTCCGAATTTCACATTGAAATGTGATTCCCAGTGTTGGAGGGACCTAGTGGGAGATATTTAGTTTATGGGGAGAGATCACTTATGAATAGCTTGGTGCCATCCTCACAGTAATGAATGAGTTCTCATTCTCTTGGTTCCTGTGAAAGCTGATTGTTAAAAAGAGCCTGGCACCTCCCCTCAATTGCTTCCTCTTCTGCCATGTGATCTCTGCATGCCAGCTCCCCTTCTCCTTCTGCCATGGTTGGAAGCAGCAGGAGGCCTTGACCAGATGCAAATACTGGCACCATGCTTCTTGTACAGTTTTCAGAATTGTGAACCAAATAAACCTCTTTCCTTCTTTCTTTTTTTTTTTTTTTTAA
>NW_016107436.1:784699-795449 GCF_001604975.1 Cebus imitator
GCAATGGCCCAATCTCAGCTCACCGCAACCTCCGCCTCCTGTGTTCAGGCAATTCTCCTGCCTCAGCCTCCTGAGTAGCTGGGATTACAGGCGCGGGCCACCATGCCCAGCTAATTTTTTGTATTTTTAGTAGAGACGGGGTGTCACCATGTTGACCAGGATTGTCTCAATCTCTTGACCTCGTGATCCACCCGCCTCAGCCTCCCAAAGTGCTGGGATTACAGGCTTGAGCCACCGCGCCTGGCCTTTATATATATATTTTTTTATTTTTTTAAAAGAGATGGGGTCTCGCTATGTTGCCTGGGCTGGAGTGCAGTGGCTATTCACAGGCATGATCCCACTACTGATCAGCACAGGAGTTTTGACCAGCTCTGTTTCCGACCTGGGGCAGTTCACCCCTCCTTAGGCAACCTGGTGGTCCCCCACTCCTGGGAGGTCACCATATTGATGCCGATCTTAGTGCGGACACCCGATCGGCATAGCACACTACAGCCCAGAACTCCTGGACTCAAGAGATCCTCCAGCCTCAGCCTCCTGAATAGCTGGGACTATAGGCACAAGCCACTGCACCCAGTAGGAAATTCTTTAATTATACCTTTAAGTTCTACCTTTGAGCATGGTTGAGAAATCAAAGCAGGTTCTCCTTTACTAGACATAGGGTTCCTTAAATGGAGCCATAACAGCAGGAAGAGGAGGAGGAGGAGGAGGAGGAAGGGAAGGTAATCTGATAAACAAGGAAGTTCTGACAAGGAGGGACAAAGAGAGGAAGGAGCTAAAGGAGAAGAACTGTCAGCTATGTTTTTCAATTCAAAATTATTTTAGACGATTTTCTCATTTCCTCTTGCAAAGAAATGACTTTATCAGAAAGCTTCTAAGTATCATTGAAAATAGCTCTCCCAGTTATTTTGTTTTATTTTAGAGCCAGCTTTTATTTTGGATTCAGGGGGTACCTGTGTAGGTTTGTTATATGGGTATATTGTATGATGCTGAGGTTAGGGGGTGCAAATGATCCCATTACCCAGATAGTGAGCATAGTACCCAATATGTAGTTTTTTAGGCTTGCCTATGCCTAAGTAGTTTCCAGTGTTAGTTTTCCTCTTTTTTAGGTCCATATGTACCTGATGCTTAGGTCCCACTTATAAGTGAGAACATGCAATATTTGGTTTTCTGTTTCTGTGTTAGTTCACTTAGGATAATGAGAGCTGGATTTTAAAAAATTGAGTATACAGAGAAACTGGTTTAGGTATTTCAAAGGTACCCCCATTTCGGTCACTGTAATTTGGGGTCATTGCAAATTACGCATGACCAATTTTCTTTCTTTCTTTTTTTTGAGACGGAGTGTTGCTCTGTCGCCCAGGCTGGCGTGCAGTGGCACAATCTTGGCTCATTGCGACTTCCACCTCACAGTTCAAACAGTTCTCCTGTCTCAGCCTCCCACATAGCTGGGATTACAGGCACGCACCACCAAGCATGGCTAATTTTTGTGTTTTTAGTAGAGACAGTGTTTCATTATGTTGGTCAGGCTGGTCCTGAACTCCTGATCTGGTGATCTGGCCGCCTCAGCCTCCCAAAGTGCTGGGATTACAGGCGTAAGCCACCACACCTAGCCTGCATGACCAGTTTTCTAAATATTTACGTGAAGATGTGCCATAAGTATTAAACATGAATCCAGCTTACATTTCCAGTGGTGGATCTCTTTTTCGGGAGGAATACTTGGTTTTAGATGCATGATCACCTAGACTTTAGATTTTCTTCTTAATGACCAAACAACTTAGTGGGAAATATTTGGGATCAAGTGTGCTTGCCTGGTGCTGCCTGTGGGACTAGCTTCTCAAGGTTTCACCCTTAAGTTGGTTCTTCCCTTTTATGTGTCTTGGTGATCCCAAGAGACTTGGGTGCTTAAGGCAGTAGGTGATCATTTAATTAAGCAAGGTTATGTGTGCTCATTTAATTAAGCAAGGTTCCCTGTATAGTTTTTATTTGTTTGTTTGTTTTTAGATAGGGTCTTGCTGTGTCACCTAGGCTAGAGTGTAGCGATATGATCATAGCTCACTGTAGCCTCGAATTCCTGGTCTCAAGTGATCCTCCCTTGTTTCAGCCTCCCAAGTAGCTGGAACTACAGGTGCATAGCACCACACCTGGCTAATTTCTTCTTTATCTTATTTATCACTATGTTGCCCAGGTTAGTCTTAAACTTCTGGGCTCAAGTGATCCTTCCACCTTGGCCTCCCAAAGTGCTGGGATTATAGGCATGAGCCACTGTGCCTGGTTCTGTATGCTTTTGTTAAGGGATTTCCTGTAACACTGTTTAATGTCATCAGCAATAAGCTCCAGCACTCCCACACAGACCTCAGTAGCCTAAGGTGCCTTTCAGTTGGCAAGAACAGTGTCTTTCATCTTTGGGACTTATTTTGTCCTCATAAAGAGCCTTTTGTAATTTTAGTTACTGAAGAAGAAACTTGTAATCTCAGCACTTTGGGAGGCTGAGACAGTTGGATTGCTTGAGCCTAGGAGTTTAAGAACAGACTGGACAATATGGCAAAACTCTGTCTCTACAAAAAATTAGCCAAGTATCAAGGTGCACACCTGTAGTTCCACCTATTCAGGAGACTGAGGTGAGTGAATCATTTGGACCTGGGAAGTTGAGGCTTCAGTGAGCCACGATCATCACCACTGCACTCCAGCCTGGACAACAAAGTGAGACTCTGTCTCAAAAAATAAGTAAAAGAACCAGGCCGTATGGTCACACACACACAAAAAAAAATAAGTAAAAGAAAAGTAGGCCGGGCGTGGTGGTTCACACCTGTAATCCCAGCACTTTGGGAGGCCAGTGCAGGTGGATCACAAGGTCAGGAGATCGAGACCATAGTGGCCAAAATGGTGAAACTCTGTCTCTACTAAAAATAAAAATAAAAAAATTCTAGAGTGTGATGTGCACCTATAATTCTAGCTACTCGGGAGGCTAAGCCAGGAGAATCGCTTGAACCCAGGAGGCAGAGATTGCAGTGAGCCGAGATTGAGCCACTGCACTCCAGCCTGGCGACAGAGCGAGACTGTCTCACAAAAAAAAAAAGAAAGAAAAACAATAATAATAATAATAATGTTTGACTCTCTACCAAGCTGGGAGGTTCAGACCCTGAGAGATACCTTACTAGAGATTTCCATGGACTCTGGCGAGGTTGGATGAATGAAAATCATTTATGTTGGTACCAGCATTCCAATTGTCAGCAAAGTGACAGATATCATTGGAGGTCTGCTTTGAGTCCCTTTGTGGTCATCAAAATGTCAACCTTAAATAATGAGATTCAGAAAAGATGATAAAGTATAGGGTTTATTTAAACACAAAGTGTGGTCGGATCACTGTCTGTTTTTGTGGGCTGGTTGCTGAATGAGTTCTGTCTTCATGTATAGCCTAGTCATTGTTCATTTGTATATCCTTCAATCTCTTGCTACTAAAAACAAATAAAAAATGACCTCCACCTAGGAAAAACAGACTCCAAACACATGGGGGCAGGTGTTCCAAAGTGGGGAAGTTAAGGTTTCACTTACATAGGCAATTAACAGGGTTGTGACATTTTTCCATACAAGGTCATTGCATGTATTATAGTGATTACTTACAGCTTGTTAACATTTCAAGGAAGCTTGCTTTAACATTAAGTGAGCAGGGGTGATAATCTAAAGAGATCTGTGGAGCTGCAAGGTTTTTCCTAGTCATTTACAGGGAAAAGCAGAAGTTGCAGCTGCATGCTACTGAGTCAGGTCACATAACCACATTCCTCTCAGGGCTCAAAATAATCTAAAATTCTGACAGCTCTAAATTTGAATTGTTTAATTTCACACCATCATAGGCCTAAGCTCACATTTTATTCAAAAACAACTTCAATGTAGTATAGATAAATTTTAGTAACTCTGTAAGTTGGTATGATTTCTCTCTTTAATATCAACGAAACTTAGGGATTACCCTCTGATGTTTGCTGCATATATATCCACAGATGGATAGCAAATATTTTATTGCACGATTTAGTTCTATATTATGCCATCAGCATTAATGCTTTTCTAAAATAAAGCAGAATCTTTTCTTTGTTTTAAAATGATCACAGTTCCCAAGGAAGAAACTACACCAATTTGAGTCTAAAATATCAAACACTGAAGAATACAAAATTTATTTTCAAAGCAGTGGAAAACCATGTATCTAATGAAGCAAGTTGGTTCAGGTGGGCTAGCTGGCAAACAGAACAAGAGCTACAAGACTGTTGTAGAGGTAGCAAGACTGAAACATCATCTTGGTTAGAGCAGAAGAAAATGCTCAAAACACTATAGTATTAACACTATAGTATTAATTTGTGTGTGTGTGTGTGTGTGTGTGTGTGTGTGTGTGTGAAGGTCTCACTTGTCACCCAGGCTGGAGTGCAGTGGCACAGTCTTAGCTCACTGCAGTCTTGATCTTCCAGGCTCAAGTGACTCCTCCTCCCTCAGCCCCCACAAGTAGCTGGGACTACAGGTCCCTACCACCATGCTGGCTAATTTTTGTATTTTTTGTAGATACAGGGTTTTGCCAAGTTGCCCAGGCTGGTCTTGAACTCTGAGCTCAAGCAATCTGCCTGCCTTAGCCTCCCAAAGTGCTAGAATTACAGGTGTGAACCACCATGACCAGCCTAGTGTTAATTTTCTTTTTGCATGATTTTCACACTACTATGAAAATAAACAAGGCCACCCAAATGAGAACCAGCATAATTCATTTATTCAAATCTTGCTATAACAAGGAAGTCAGCCAACGTCACTTTCATTGGGCAGACTCAAAAAGGAGTTAGGCAAGTTTTATAGCGAAAAAAAAAAAGACATTAAGGTGTGCTCTGATTGGAGGTTGTTGGCATGGGGAAGTTGAAGGCCAACTATCTAAAAGCAGAGTATCTTGGGAATTAATTCAGGAACATAGTTGGCTTTCTCTGGTTGGCCCTAAGTTGAAAGGATGTAGGGGTTGGGGCACAAAAATAGAGAAGCTGATAGTCATTAATGAAATCCTCGCTGTCCTGGGGTGATTGCTGCCAAGATTATAATTTGGATTTCCAGGCTGGTTGCTGAAGAGATTGTAGGTCAGAGTTCTGTCTTCATATACGGTCTGGTCATTGTCCATTTATATATCCTCTCATTTCTCACTACTGAAGAACAAATAAAAATGATTAATGTTTTATAATTTTATAGAAGAATATATTCATGTAGCTTTGAGAGATTTGAAGAGTCTAATAGTTACAGAAGTCTTTGCAGATGAAAATATTTCATGTCTGAGAATATAAGATGAATTATGTTTATACTGTAAGGTATCTTTGTGAAGGTCTTGTTACACAGGTAGAAGTGGATCCTGGACTTCAAAGATATATCAGTTACAATAGTAATACGTACTTATGGGGTCTTTTGAAAAATTATAACCTGGTTTGGACTACCTCAGAAAGATTGGTCATTTTCTCCATGACTTATTGGAAAATTGGTTCTCTCTTTTTCTTTTGAGCCTCTTACCACCCAGGCTGTAGTGTAGTGGCCCAATATCAGCTCATTGCAACCTCCACCTCCCAGGTTTAAGCAGTTCTCTGCCTCAACTTCCCCAGTACCGAGTAGCGGGGATTACAGGCGCCCACCACTATACTCAGCTAATTTTTGGTATATTTAGTAGATACAGGGTTTCACCATCTTGGCCAGGCTGGTCTGGAACTCCTGACCTCATCATCCACCCACCTCGGCCTCCCAAAATGCTGGGATTACAGGCATGAGCCACCTCACCCAGCCAATAATTGGGACTTTTAAAGATGCAAGAAAAAAAGTTACTGGTATGTCACCACTGGAAACTCCTCACATTGCAATTTTTTGTAGAGAATATACAGAGGAAATTGGTTGGCTGTCATGAAGATCATATTTGAGTGTCTACAGTTTTTTTAATTACATTTTTATTTTGAGAAATTTTCAAATATAAATATTTTATATAAAAGTAACACAGCATCAATAGATTAAAGCCTTCAAAGTAGCCTTTATCCTCTTCCCTCCTGCCCCATTTTCTATCCCTTCTCTTCCTGTAAGAGGCAACCTCTCTTTAATTTGGTATGTGTCCTTTTAACTCATAAAATCATTCTTTCTAAAAATAATGTAATTGCCCTTACTTGGCTAATTATAAACACAAATATGGAAGGTTTGAAAGACTTACTTTCTAGGTTCTTTTAGACTAGTAAATTATTATAATAAGCCTGAAAAACAGAACATTATTCACCAAATAATTCAATAACTAAGTAACATATATTCTATGTTAACTAGCATATTGTCTTTGTATCCATATTAATGTATCTAATTAGTGGCAGGCATCTAGGTCTCTGAAGGAAGGAAAAAGGAGAGTTTGGGGAAAAGAACCAATGAAAGAAAGCACAGATTGACACTTTGAGAAATGTACAAAAAGTGAGTCAGAGGATTTCCTCTTGATCTTGGCTGAAACTATTAGGTCTCAAGTTTGGGTTGATCCTTTTTTGCCTGGCCCTACAGAAGCAATGCTTTTTCTTGTTTCAAAATGAATGGGCACAATATGTATACTATACTTGTCAATCTCAGTGTTTCGAGTACTGCCAGTTTGATACTGATGTGGCAGAACAAAGTTGAGTTTGTTAAAAGTATAATTTATTCTCCAAATATAAATTGCCTTTGTTTATAAATACCTACATAAAAAGCTTAAGTCCCAGCAATAAGTTTTATTTTTATTTATTTTATTGTATTTTATTTATTGAAACAGTTTCGCTCTTGTTGCCTAGGCTGGAGTGCAATGGCGTAATCTTGGCTCACCGCAACCTCCGCCTCCCAGGTTCAAACCATTCCCCTGCCTCAGCCTCCCAAGTGGCTAGGATTACAGGCTTGCACCACTATGCCCAGCTAAGTTTTGTATTTTTAGAAGAGATGGATTTCTCCATGCTGGTCAGGCTGATCTTAAACTCCTGACCTCAGGTGAACCGCCCACTTCGGCCTCCCAAAGTGCTGGGATTACAGGCGTGAGCCAACGCACCGGGCGTAAGTCCCAGCAATAATTTAATAGAATCTTACGCATTTTGTTTTAAATACTCCTGTGATTCATAGACAGTCACAGTTGACTGAACAAAAACCTATATTTAGTACCTATTTGAAAGGTACTGTAATTAAGTCTGTTTTAGTTCTAATCATTACTAACACTGTGGATAGTGGAGGAAAGGGGGAAATGCAGCTTATCAAAGAAGAGACCCATGAGATGGATATAGTTAGTCTAATCATAATAAAAAATCCCAAGGATGTCGACACATCTGTACTATCGTTAATGAGAGATACAGTAGGAAGACTTCATCTGAAAAGGATAACTTCATGGAGTATCAATGACTTTACATCACTTCAAAGGATAAAAACAGTTTATAGACCAGGCAAGGTAGCTCATACCTGTAATCCCAGCACTTTGGGAGGAGGAGGCGGGCAGATCATGAGGTTAAGAGATAGGGACCATCCTGGCCAACATGGTGAAACCTTATCTCTACTAAAAATACAAAAAATTAGCTGGGCATGGTGGCATGCACCTGTAGCCCCAGCTACTCGGGAGACTAAGGTGGGAGTATCACTTGAACCCAGGAGGTGGAGGTTGCAGTGAGCCAAGATTGCACCATTGCACTTCAGCCTGGCGACAGAGCCAGACTCTGTCTCAGGAAACAAAACAAAACAGCAAAAACGGTTTATGTTTTTCTGGTGCCTGAATGTTATATATGGTGTCAGTTACACTGACTGCATGATGAGTACTATGGTTTGTGATTTAAATGTATTATGAACATAATTTTTATTTCCTTCTAAAATTTTGTTTTTGCCTTAAGGAAGAACACAGAATGCTATTCATTCACTGGTAATACATCTGTCATTTATGGCATGTTCTATAAAATTTCATCTCCAAGGAAAAAAAATTTCTATTTGTACATAGATAAAATTTTTATGATCTTGATTAATTTTTTTTTCCGAGGTGGAGGGCCTCTCGAGGGTGGACCCGGCATCCCAGGCATGAGAGGGAGGGGGATATTGATTAATTTTTAAAGGAGTTATATTTGTATTATCTTTAACTTTTTGGTTTTTAGAGTATTTTCTTTTATTAATAGGCAGATGACTATAGCCTTAATTTTCTCAATAGATTAGGAAGCATTTTTCTATATTTAATCTGTATATTTCTTTTAGTTTTGACTTTCTTGAAGATAACTAAAATGTCAATACTAGGGAATTCTGTAACCTGAAAGTGATATTTTGAAATCTGCTATAACAACATAAAGATGTGTTTTTTGATATAGGAAATGGAAATACTGGCAAACTAAATATTTGTTTATAGTTACTTGTTATTTCTAATCCTCTTCCTGAAATGTAAGGAATTAAAACTTAAACTTTTATTTATGGAATGGCAAATTAGAAACTGATAGTAAATCAGAAGACTGAAGATAATTAAGACATTATAATATTGGGAAAGTAAAGAAGAACTTGTAAAATTATTATTAGATGTTTTCAGGAAGTGGTTGTATAAAATATACCTGTCGGATAACAAATGTGCATGCTGAATTAAGTAGTTACTTATTATTTCTAAAATCTATGGTATTATTTCTTAAATTCAAATGATATTTGAATTTAAGAATGTCTATTTCAAATAGACATAAAATGTTTTGCTTTAAGATTTTACAGTAATAAAACTATTTGCATAGTACATCCTTAGGTAAAGCAGAGTTTTTTCCTCATGAAGAGTATAAGGTTTCCTTAAAGAGAGGAAAAAGGAAAATAAGATACTGCTTTTAAAATTCTCTTCTGGACGGGCGCAGTGGCTCAAGCCTGTAATCCCAGCACTTTGGGAGGCCGAGGCAGGTGGATCACGAGGTCAAGAGATCGAGACCAGCCTGGTCAACATGGTGAATATGCAATTATTATCTACTAAAAATACAAAAAATTAGCTGGGCATGGTGGCGCATGCCTGTAATCCCAGCTACTCAGGAGGCTGAGGCAGGAGAATTGCCTGAACCCAGGAGGTGGAGGTTGCGGTGAGCCGAGATCACGCCATTGCACTCCAGCCTGGGTAACATTAGTGAAACTCCATCTCAAAAAAAATAAATAAATAAAAATAAAAATAAAATAAAATAAAATAAAATTCTCTTCTTTAATTCCCATTTTTCAGAAGATAGCTGCTTACATATTATGTTCCCCACCAAATATATCAGTTCCCCACCAAAGAGACAAATACATCTTTACAATGGTTTATAGATTGCTAGGAGTTTTCTGCTCCATATTTACAAAACACTGGAATTTCCAAACAAATTATATTTAAAAGTTTGTTTTAAAATTTTAGCTGGGTACAGTGGCTCACACCTGTAATTGCAATACTTTGAGAGGCTGAGGTGGGTGGATCACTAGGTAAAGAGATTGAGACCATCCTGGCCAATATGGTGAAACCCTGTCTCTAGTAATAAAGTACAAAAATTAGCTGGTCATGGTGGTGCATGCCTGTAGTCCCAGCCACTCACAAGGCTGAGGCCAGAGAATCACTTGAACCCTGAAGGCAGATGTTGCAGTGAGCTGAGATCATGCCATTGCACTCCAGCCTGGCAACAGAGAGAGACTCCGTCTCAAAAAAAAAAAAAAAAAAATGTATTTTAGAATTTTTGATATGTTTTTCCATAGGAAGAGTTACAAATGGTAGGTTAATAGGCTAATCCACAAAGTATTTTTAACCCACAGAGTAGTGAGGAATAAAGATTTGCTTTAAAGATTTTTAAATTTTAATTTTAATTTATTATTTTTGAGACTGAGTCTCGCTCTGTTGCCAGGCTTGAGTGCAGTGGTGCGATCTTGGCTCACTGCAGCCTTCACTTCCTGGGTTCAAGAGATTCTCCTTGAGGCCTCAGCCTCCAGAGTAGCTTGGACTACAGGCATGCACCCCCATGCCCATGCACCCCCATGCCCAGGTAATTTTTGTATTTTTAGTAGAGATGGGGTTTCACCGTTTTGGCCAGGATGGTCTTGATCTCTTGACCTTGTGATCGCCGGGGTTACAGGCATGAGCCACATGCTAGGCTTGTTTTAATGCTGGCAATTTAAGGAAAGCAGGTAGTTTGAATCACAGGATTGGGAAACTTGTATGGAAATTGTAAAGAGAACTTCTGGATGCATTCAAACTAGCTTCAGAAACTGTTTCTAATTTTTTGTCAAAACTCTCCACTATCTATTGCAAATGCATTACTATTCTTGAGGTTAATAGCTCACAAATGGAACAATGAGAAATATTTTCTTTTCTTTCTTTCTTTCTTTTTTTTTTTAATAAAGACGGGGTTTCACCATGTTGGTCAGGCTGGTCTTCAACTCCCGACCTCAGGTGATCTGCCTGCCTTGGCCTCCAAAGTGCTTGGATTACAGGCATGAGCCACCATGCCCGGCCGAGAAATATTTTCTTTGAGTGGTTAGGTGATAGCTGAAAGAGGGATTATGGTAAGAGGATCCATAAATAATAAGAACTTGATACGTGAATTACATCTCAGTGAAGCTGTTATTTAAAAAGTAAAAAAATAATATAAGCTATGGTTCCATTTAAAAAGAATAAAGTAGGCGGCGCTCGGTGGGTCACGCCTGTAATCCCAGCACTTTGGGAGGCTGAGACAGGTGGATTATGAGGTCAGGAGTTCAAGTCCATCCCAGCCAAAATGGTGAAACTCTGTCTCTACTGAAAATACAAAAATTAGCTGAGCGT
>NW_016107436.1:796149-799660 GCF_001604975.1 Cebus imitator
TTTTTTTTTGAGACGAAGTTTTGTTCTTGTTGCCCAAGCTGGAGTGCAATAGCGCCATCTTGGCTCACTACAACGTCCGCCTCCCAGCTTCAAGCAATTCTCCTGCTTCAGCCTCCCGAATAGCTGGGATTATAGGCCTATGCTACCACACCTGGCTAATTTTTTATATTTTTAGTAGAAACGGGGTTTCACCATGTTAGCCAGGCTGGTCTTGAACTCCTGACCTCAGGTGATCCTCCCACCTCGGCCTCCCAAAGTGCTGGAATTACAGGCATGAGCTACCATGCCCTGCCAGAATAGATGATCATTTAAAAGCTAAGAATATTTTATGAATTGGAAGGTTAGTTTAGAGTGCTATAAAATATAGCCTAGAAAATTCTAAAGAAAACTAACTTTTGCTGTTCTAATTTAGGGAACAAAATAAAGGAAGATGTTTAATTCATTTCTTTCTTTTTTTTTTTTTTTTTAAAGATGGGTTTCACCATGATGGCCAGGCTGGTTTTGAACTCCTGATCTCAGGTGATCCATCCACCTCGGCCTCCCAAAGTGCTAGGATTACAGGGGTGAACCACTGCACCCGGCCAGTTCATTTCTTCTTTAAGTAATTAAGTTGAATTTTGTTACTAGATTAAGAAATGGTATTATGAAACTAATAAATTATCCAAAAGAGATGTCAAACTTTAATGATTTTATTTTCCTCACCTTGTCATGTATTTTTCCTCGTTTTGTCCTTCAGGACTTTTGCTAGAGAAGACAGTAGGATGTCTCTGCAATAATTCAGACACTAGAATTTGACAACTAGGAGGCATTTTAGTTTTTTTTGTTTGTTTGTTTTTGTTTTTGTTTTTGTTTTTTTTAGAATAAAGGCATTTTAATCTTTAGACAGTTTACTCTATATTGAATAGAATTTTTAGAGAAGGATCTTAATTGCATATTCTGTATCACAAAATGCACATCAAAGCATCAAAGTGTTTGCTCACAGAATTAGGAACACAGACACACACACACGTACAGTTTTTTAGACAGAGTCTTGCTCTGTTGCCCAGGCTGGAGTGCAGTGGCACAGTCTCAGCTCACTGCAACCTCTGCTTCCTGGATTCAAGTGATTCTCATGCCTCAGCCTCCCAAGTAGCTGGGATTATAGGTACCTGCCACCACACCCGGCAATTTTTTTGTATTTTTAGTAGAGACAAGGTTTCACCATGTTGGCCAGGCTGGTTTTGAACTCCTGACCTCGTGATCTGCCCTCCTCGGCTCCCAGAGTGCTGGGACTACAGGTGTGAGCCACTGCCCCTGACCACATATATTATTTTTAATAACTTTGAAGCAAAAGGCTACTTGTAGTGCCTTATTATCTCCACATACATATATACAATATTCTCTGAATAGGTGATGAAAGAGAAAAAAATTTAAAAATAAAAAAAATAACAATGCATATATACAATATTATAAATATATAATAATATAAATATAAAAATAATATAAATATAAATATATAAATATAATATTGTATGTATTATACAATATTGTATAAGTACAATATTATTTGTATATAATATTGTTATATACAGTATTATAAGTATAATATTGTATGTATATATAAAAAACATGGTCTGACTATATTTCCAGGTTGAACTTGATCAAACGCCTGGACTCAAGCAATCCTCCTACCTCAGCTTCCATAGTAGCTTGAACTATAGGTGTGTACCACTGTGTTTGGCTGATTGTTAACTCTGTAGTTTTGACCATGAAGTTAAAACCTGAAATTAGGATATCATTTAGGAAAAAAAGATTAGGTGCTGACATAAACTAACTTTTAAAATATTTGGTCTTCAACTTCATTCGCACATGTATTTCCAGAACCCTTGGGCTTTGTAGGAGTGGCAAAACTCCACTTCCATCCTCTTAGGATTCCAGCTGGGCCTCAGAATTAAATTGACATAAGACATTAACTGGAGAAAAACATACAAATTTATTTAATACACATTTTACATGGCATGGGAGCTCTTGTAGGGAAATGAAGATGCAAAGAAGCAGTTAAAGTCAGTCATTGATATACTGAATCGGACAAAAATAATACCTGTTAAAAAGCAGCTAAATTGTGTGGGGAGGCTTAAAAGATAAGAGTTATTTTAACAAGGTCTGTACAGAATTCTTTTGGTCTCAACTTCATCCTTGAGGATAAGGGTGTTATTCCTTTTGGTATAGTGAGGGTGTCTTTCACATAGGAATTTCATCTCCTGCTTTTACAAAACAGAAAAGAGGTTAGGATGATCTTTTTGCACCTCCTGTTTTTCAAGTGCCTTTAATTCAAAATAGTCAATATGTCTTAGTGGTATATTTTTAACTCCTTCAGCTTAAATGGAAGATTCATGTTTTCTTGAAAGGATTTGGAATATGAAGTTTCCTGCAGAATTTTACACCTAAGGTGTGTAAACATAAGAACTTTACCAGAATAGAGCAGTGAGAGTCTGAAACAATCTTTCAGGGAAAATCTGATGATATCTCCTGAACATATATGTAATATTTTGGCTGTACTCACAGACTTCTTAAGAATTATAATTGTAAGGAGAAAATTTTTCTTCTGATTCTGTTGCAAAAGAGTTTGTTTGTTTTGTTTTGAGACAGGATGTTACTCTGTCACCCAGGCTGGAGTGCAGTGGCACAATCTCAGCTCACCGCAGTCTCAACATCCATCCAGCTGATCCTCCCGCCTCAGTCTTATGAATAGCTGGGACCACAGGCACATGCCACTACTCCTGGCTAATTCTTTTTGGTATATTGGGATTTTGCCATATTGCCTAGGCTGGTCTCGAACTCCTGAGCTCAAGTAATTTTTTTTTTTTTTAAGCTGGTGATGGTCCACAACTTGTGATACCTAAGTTTATGTATATGTCAGTAATATATACAAACAACATACAATGTTTATTTCCTATATATTTTATTCCGTATTAAGTTTTTTAGAGGTAACTTTGTCTACTTAGCAAGTAGAATGTTACACAGCAAGTAAAGTCATTGTTGTTTTGTTTTGTTTAGTCTTGAATTGTTTTTGTAATCCTAATTAAGGATAATATTCACTTCCTATCCAGAGATTATACCAATCCTTTTTATTCTGCTTTTCATTTTCCCCTTTCCTTCTTTTTCTTTTTCTTTTGAAACATACACAAGTGTCATACATGAAAACACTTTAATTGGAGAAGCTTCCAGAAATAGAAATATAGGAGGCTGGGCTCAGTGGCTCATGCCTGTAATCCCAGCACTTTGGGAGGCCAAGGCAGGTGGATCTCCTTGAACCCAAGAGTTTGAGACCAGCCTGAGCAACATAGCAAAACCCCATCTCTATAAAAAATACAAAAAATAGCCAGGTGTGATGGTGTGCACCTGTAGTCTCAGCTACTCAGGAGGCCAGGGTAGGAGGATGGCTTGAGCCTGGAGACAGAGGTTGCAGAGAGCCGAGACTGTGCCACTGCATTTCAGACTGGGTGACAGAGCCAGACCCTGTCTCAAAAAA
>NW_016107436.1:801320-803191 GCF_001604975.1 Cebus imitator
TTACAGGCACGCGCCACCATGCCCAGCTAATTTTTTGTAGTTTTAGTAGAGACGGGGTTTCACCATGTTGACCAGGATGGTCTCGATCTCTTGACCTTGTGATCTACCCGCCTCGGCCTCCCAAAGTGCTGGGATTACAGGCTTGAGCCACCGCGCCCGGCAAAGTTTTTCTACTCACACCTGTAATTCCAGCACTTTGGGAGGCCGAGGCGGGTGGATCACAAGGTCAGGAGTTCAAGACCAGCCTGACCAATATGGTGAAACCCTGTCTCTACTAAAAAAAAATACAGAAATTAGCCAGGTGTGGCAGTGCACACTTGTAGTCCCAGCTACTTGGGAGGCTGAGGCAGGAGAATCACTTGAACCCAGGAGGCGGAGGTTGCAGTGAACTGAGATTGTGCCATTGCACTCTAGCCTAGGCGACAGAGAGAGAGAGACTCTGTGTGCTGAATGTTTTTTTTTTTAATTTTGTTTGTTACAGGTATCTCTTGGAAATAATTTTTTTCCCTAACGTTTTCTTCTGCTTGCATACTTCCTTTCTACCAGATTGCCTTCTTTTCTTTTGTTAATTTTGGTCTCTATATTCCAAATATAGGCTTTCTTTAGGTATCTAGTAATTCTTAGCTGTCTGTTCTTAAGTAAGGATAGGTGAATAAAAGCCAATTGGGAAGCCTAAATACATGGATGGGACTTGTAGATTTTGAGTTTTACTGTAGGATGACCTGGTTAGAACATTTGTTAGGTAACCTTCTGGCTTCAACCCAGTAGAGAGGAAGAAGAGGGCTTCTGGTCCTAGAATTCAGCATTCACCTATGCATAGGGTCACTTAGTCTCCTTGTTATTAAGAATAATACCTGCGTCCTCAACTGTACCTGGTATCTTCTAATCAAGGGATGTCATTTTATCCTCTCCAGAGAATAAGGTGCAGACTTCTGCCATGATTGAGTTGTTAGGGAGAGAAGGTCACCTGGAGATGTGGAATGGAGGAAGGAAATCTAAGGATCTAACAGCTTCTTAAATATCTTTCATCCAATTTTTCTTATTTTATCCATTCCACTCCCCACTTACCCCCAGTTCTACAGGTCCATAATCTTGCCAATTCTTATGCCTTTAGAAGATCCTGTGGTATATATTGCTTTCCTCACTGCCAGTTTGGGACTTGGCTCACTCAGCTTTCCTCACTGCCAGTTTAGGACTTGGCTCTCTCTGGTCTGCTAAGTCAGTTACCACTCTGTCATCTACTTTCTGATTTACAAAAATCTGTTGCTTTTTTTCTTCTTCTCTTTTCCTCCTTACCCTTTGGGATTATGTATCTTAAGATTTGCCTTAATTTTTGTTTTAGTAGGGTTTCTCAAAGGAGTACATTGAATATACATATTAAATCTGACCTCTTACCCTGTGAGTCTCTTGTTATTTCTTTGATAAAGAGGCTGTAGTACATAGTAGTTGAGAGTGTGAGTTGTAGCACCAGACTCAGAGTTTGAACTCTGATTCTGCCACTTACTAGCTATTAGATTAACCTCTGCATTCCTATTTTCCTCATCTGTAACATGGGAGATAACACCTACTTTGTAAGGTGACCAGAGAATTAATTAGTTAACTAAAATTAACTTATGTAAAGGACTTAGAGCAATGCCTGGTACATAGTATATCCTTAAATATTCATTATTAATATTATCTTTCCTCTCTTTTCTCTGTCTTTCCTGGAACTCCTGCTAGTAAAATATTAATCTCCTTAGATTAATCCTTGAAGTATCTTATTTTTCTTTCATACTTTTAATCTCATGTGTACTTATACTTTCCTGGGGATTATTGTAACCTCTGTTTAATGTCTCATTTTAACAATCTTATTTTTTTTTTTTTTGAGACGG
>NW_016107436.1:808586-809611 GCF_001604975.1 Cebus imitator
CCACCATGCCCAGCTAATTTTTTGTATTTTTAGTAGAGACAGGGTTTCACCATGTTGACCAGGATGGTCTTGATCTCTTGACCTCATGATCCACCTGCCTCGGCCTCCTAAAGTGCTAGGATTACAGGAGTGAGCCACCGCGCCTGGCCAACAATCTTATTTTAAATATCAAATAGCTCTTTTAACATTTGATTTTAATCTTTCATGTTAAGGGATTTTCTCACATGTTCAATAACCTTTGGTAGTTTGTACATATTTATTTTAAATTTATTAAAAGCTCTTTAGGAGTAAAACTAATTGTGGAGTAAGTAAGGAATAAGCCTTACTTTTGGGTGTTAGGATGGACATAATTATTATGAAGAGGACCTTTCTCTGAGATTGTGCAGTGCCTCCAAAAAGACTTACAGTTTCTCTCCTGGGCAATAAAGTACAAGTGTTTCAGGTCACTGGTAGGGTGGAGTGGGAGAGTGGGTAGAGGAATTAAGTCCCACCCTTTGGTATTTCAAGAAATCCCTTTTTTTTCTATCTCTCTGTCCTACATCTGCTCTCTAGTCTGCCTAGTGTCCTGAAGTCTGGAACACCCCTCTTCAATTTCTCTAGAGGTCAAACTGTCATTCCCCCACCAAGTTTGGGATGTTGCACTTAGCTGCTGACATTCTACACATGGGAGTAGGGAGGAGAATCAACTGTTCACATACACAGACTCTTTATCCTGGTTTTTCACTTTGTGCTCCCTCTTTATCCACTTGGTACTTCCAAGGTCAGAGGCTTTCCCAGATTCTTTGTGGGTAAATTGACTTTCTTCTCACTAGTGTCCCCCTTTGCAACTTCCTGAGGTTATAGCTTCTTCCACCATAATAAATGAGATACCACTCCTCCATTTGCTCTCCCTTTTCTAAAAATACGTTATCCACTGTAAAAAAAAATACCGGCCAGGCGAGGTGGCTCAAGCCTGTAATCCCAGCACTTTGGGAGGCCGAGGCGGGTGGATCACGAGGTCAAGAGATCGAGACCATCCTGGTCAA
>NW_016107436.1:811191-812441 GCF_001604975.1 Cebus imitator
AAAAAAAAAAAAAAAGCATATCTATGGAGACAGAAAGCAAGTTAGTAGTTGCCTGAGGCTAAAAATGTGATCACCACATATATAAAACTCTGTGCATCCTAGCTAGCAAATTTAAACAAAATTCCTATAGCATGTAATTATTAATTTATGGAGATTTAGGTTTGTTGACCTCATAAGTGAGGCCTTCTTTTAAAGATAATTACCGTATTTGAATTTGTTTCATTCATTAACTCACCAAATCTTTGTGAGTACCTTTTATATGCCAGGTACTGTTCCTAGGATTACAATAGTGAACAAGAAGGCCCCTCTTTTCGAGGAATGAGGTGGAGGTGCATAGGAGTTTGCTGTTTTTTAATAAGATGATCAGGGAAGGGCTCTCTGGTAAGGTTGAGATCTGATTTTTATTCTTAAAAGTAGAGATCTGAAATAAGTGGAGGCATGAATGATGTGGCTATCTAGGTGAAAAGCTTTTGAGGCAGAGGAATCAGTAAGTGTAGAGACAGGTAAGAGAATGCTCAGCAGGTTTGAGGAATGGCAGAGAGATTTGTATGACTTGAAGCAAAAGTGAAAGAATAGTGTTAGAAAACAAAATCAGAGAGCTGGCAGGGTATTAGATCGAGTAGGATCTTGTAAGCCATGGTCAGGATTTTGAATTTTTCCCTAAATGAGATGGGAAGGCAGTAGAGGGTTTGAGCAGAGGAAGGACATGATCTGATTTGCATTTTTAATGGATCACTCTGGGTGCTGTGTGGAGACTAGAGTATGAGGAAAGAAGGTAGAAAAGGGGAAATAATTGGTAGTAGTTAGTTGTCCAGGTAAGAAATGATGTTTAGACCAGGGAAGTAGTCTTGGAAGCAGTCATAAGTGATCAGGTTCTGGATATATTTTGAGAGAAGAAACAATAGGATTTGTTTATGTAGTGTATGAGAAGAGAAGAATCAAGGAAGGATAAATCCAATTTTGACTTGAGCAAGTGGAAGAATGGAATTGCCACTTACTAAGGTGGAGAAGAGCAAGCTTAAAGGGAAAAATCAAGAGATTGGTTTTAGATGTTTGAGATTGTGGTGGCTATTCAAGAGGAAATATTGAGCATGTATGACTGGATATAAGAACCTGAAGTTCCGAAGAGAGGTCTGACTGGAAGATACAAATTTAAGAATTGGCTGTAAGTAAATGGTATCCATTGAACTGGCTTTACAATTACCCACTATACGTACAATGAAAACTCTACTCTTTTTATTTTTATTTTT
>NW_016107436.1:813297-815053 GCF_001604975.1 Cebus imitator
TGTTGACCAGGATGGTCTCGATCTCTTGACCTCGTGATCCACCCGCCTCGGCCTCCCAAAGTGCTGGGATTACAGGCTTGAGCCACCGCGCCCGGCCTACTCTTTTTATTTTTTTCTTGCATTATGGAATATTGATGTCTTGTTCTCTTTGAGACTCTTCTCTTTAAACAATGATTTTTACCCTCATTTATTTCCTATGTTTTAAAATAGAATTTGAAATCAGCAAAAAAACTTTTGGCATTGCCAACCTCATCAGTTTCTGACAGTTATCTTCCAAAACCACAAATGGATATTTAAAATGCATAATATGTAGCTCTTAATAGATAGTTGAATGTCATTTAAGAGGTACAGACTATTCAGCAAGAGATAGGAAAAGTGTCATTATGAATTTAAATTTTAACATTTTAAACAAGTATGGATTTTATAGCATCATTCTCAATCATGACTTCAGGCTCTATGTGTTCTTTTAAGTTCATTTCTTTTTTTGATTTTCTCTAATGTAAAGGAAATGTGAAATTTTGAATTACATTCTTCAAAGTTATTAGAATCATTGTAATGGAAGTGTTAATGTTAAAAAGTCTTTATCAAGACCTAATATTAAATTGTATAACTGGCTTATTCTACTTTTCTATAAAGATTAACCTTATACCAACTTAACTGCTTAAGGATATTACCTGCTTCATTTTCATTATAATAAGCAAATGTGTGTGGGGGAGTTTATATGGTATTTGCTCATTGGAATCATTTTTGGAAAACGACAGTTCAATTCTGTTAATTGATAAGGAAAGCTTTTTAAAAATAATTTTAGATTTTTTTCTACTGCAGTTTTTACTGTACTGCTTTTGCCACTATTCACAATTATACTTAGTAGGAATGCTCCATTGGTAAAATTAGCCATATCTAGTTCTATAAATTTCTACTTTACTCTTATGTGGTTGCAAGTATATAGTTATCTTTATGTGAGATATTACTGCCCTTACTAGAAACCTCAAAATACCTTATAATACTATGCTTGTTCTTAAAGTGATTGTTTTAAAGGCTATGCATAATAAACTGTCAGTTATCTTCAGTATAGTTGATTATTCATTACTTATTCAGGATGAGGCAATATACTGTGTATATCTAATCAAAGTAATCAGTGGTTCCTATAAATAAATTGTATTCAAAGAAACATTTGTTAATTAGTAAATAAACACACATACAGTTGCTTCTTAATTTACAGTAGTTAGGTTCTGTAAAGTTACTGCAAACACCGAATCAGTGAATATAGAAGCATTGCTCCTAGAGGAAATAGAGGGTTAGGTTCCCATGAGCCCCTGTTCATGACATTTTTATCAACCAGTCAATACAACCTTGTTTGATGTGTGTTTCTGTTTAAAGGTATCTTATTTAATATATACTGTTGATTCATTAACACTGAACTCAGGCCAATAGGACTATATATAAGAGTTAAGGTTGTTTAACACGACTATTTTTTTCATAAGGCACCTCATAATCTTATGCATCAGAACACTAGAAAGCATATCAGCATTATGCATAGGGACCATTGTAAACAGCAAAATTACTAGCACAAAGCATAAAAATGTGAAAAACAGCATGAAAGAGAGTGAGAAAAGGACACCCTGAGAGCTAAAATAAGAAGGCAGAGGCTGGGCGCGGTGGCTCACGCCTGTAATCCCAGCACTTTGGGAGGCCGAGGCGGGTGGATCACGAGGTCAAGAGATCGAGACCATCCTGGTCAACATGGTGAAACCCC